>NW_028228147.1:0-30000 GCF_978045245.1 Mus caroli | reverse complement strand
AAGTGTGAAAGAAAGAAAGAAAGAAAGAAAGAAAAGTTTATAATAAAAAGTTTTTATAAAAGTTTTATAAAAAGTGTGAAAGAAAGAAAGAAAGAAAGAAAGAAAAGTTTATAATAAAAAGTTTTTATAAAAGTTTTATAAAAAGTGTGAAAGAAAGAAAGAAAGAAAGAAAGAAAAGTTTATAATAAAAAGTTTTTATAAAAGTTTTATAAAAAGTGTGAAAGAAAGAAAGAAAGAAAGAAAGAAAAGTTTATAATAAAAAGTTTTTATAAAAGTTTTATAAAAAGTGTGAAAGAAAGAAAGAAAGAAAGAAAGAAAAGTTTATAATAAAAAGTTTTTATAAAAGTTTTATAAAAAGTGTGAAAGAAAGAAAGAAAGAAAGAAAGAAAGAAAAGTTTATAATAAAAAGTTTTTATAAAAGTTTTATAAAAAGTGTGAAAGAAAGAAAGAAAGAAAGAGAGAAAGAAAGAAAAGTTTATAATAAAAAGTTTTTATAAAAGTTTTATAAAAAGTGTGAAAGAAAGAAAGAAAGAAAGAAAGAAAAGTTTATAATAAAAAGTTTTTATAAAAGTTTTATAAAAAGTGTGAAAGAAAGAAAGAAAGAAAGAAAGAAAGAAAAGTTTATAATAAAAAGTTTTTATAAAAGTTTTATAAAAAGTGTGAAAGAAAGAAAGAAAGAAAGAGAAGTTTATAATAAAAAGTTTTTATAAAAGTTTTATAAAAAGTGTGAAAGAAAGAAAGAAAGAAAGAAAGAAAAGTTTATAATAAAAAGTTTTTATAAAAGTTTTATAAAAAGTGTGAAAGAAAGAAAGAAAGAAAGAAAGAAAGAAAAGTTTATAATAAAAATTTTTTATAAAAGTTTTATAAAAAGTGTGAAAGAAAGAAAGAAAGAAAGAAAGAAAGAAAAGTTTATAATAAAAAGTTTTTATAAAAGTTTTATAAAAAGTGTGAAAGAAAGAAAGAAAGAAAGAAAGAAAGAAAAGTTTATAATAAAAAGTTTTTATAAAAGTTTTATAAAAAGTGTGAAAGAAAGAAAGAAAGAAAGAAAGAAAAGTTTATAATAAAAAGTTTTTATAAAAGTTTTATAAAAAGTGTGAAATAAGAAAGAAAGAAAGAAAGAAAGAAAGAAAGAAAGAAAGAAAAGTTTATACTAAAAAGTTTTTATAAAAGTTTTATAAAAAGTGTGAAAGAAAGAAAGAAAGAAAGAAAGAAAGAAAGAAAAGTTTATAATAAAAAGTTTTTATAAAAGTTTTATAAAAAGTGTGAAAGAAAGAAAGAAAGAAAGAAAGAAAGAAAAGTTTATAATAAAAAGTTTTTATAAAAGTTTTATAAAAAGTGTGAAAGAAAGAAAGAAAGAAAGAAAGAAAAGTTTATAATAAAAAGTTTTTATAAAAGTTTTATAAAAAGTGTGAAAGAAAGAAAGAAAGAAAGAAAGAAAAGTTTATAATAAAAAGTTTTTATAAAAGTTTTATAAAAAGTGTGAAAGAAAGAAAGAAAGAAAGAAAGAAAGAAAAGTTTATAATAAAAAGTTTTTATAAAAGTTTTATAAAAAGTGTGAAAGAAAGAAAGAAAGAAAGAAAGAAAAGTTTATAATAAAAAGTTTTTATAAAAGTTTTATAAAAAGTGTGAAAGAAAGAAAGAAAGAAAGAAAGAAAGAAAAGTTTATAATAAAAAGTTTTTATAAAAGTTTTATAAAAAGTGTGAAAGAAAGAAAGAAAGAAAGAAAGAAAGAAAAGTTTATAATAAAAAGTTTTTATAAAAGTTTTATAAAAAGTGTGAAAGAAAGAAAGAAAGAAAGAAAGAAAGAAAAGTTTATAATAAAAAGTTTTTATAAAAGTTTTATAAAAAGTGTGAAAGAAAGAAAGAAAGAAAGAAAGAAAGAAAAGTTTATAATAAAAATTTTTTATAAAAGTTTTATAAAAAGTGTGAAAGAAAGAAAGAAAGAAAGAAAGAAAGAAAGAAAAGTTTATAATAAAAAGTTTTTATAAAAGTTTTATAAAAAGTGTGAAAGAAAGAAAGAAAGAAAGAAAGAAAAGTTTATAATAAAAAGTTTTTATAAAAGTTTTATAAAAAGTGTGAAAGAAAGAAAGAAAGAAAGAAAGAAAAGTTTATAATAAAAAGTTTTTATAAAAGTTTTATAAAAAGTGTGAAAGAAAGAAAGAAAGAAAGAAAGAAAGAAAAGTTTATAATAAAAAGTTTTTATAAAAGTTTTATAAAAAGTGTGAAAGAAAGAAAGAAAGAAAGAGAGAAAGAAAGAAAAGTTTATAATAAAAAGTTTTTATAAAAGTTTTATAAAAAGTGTGAAAGAAAGAAAGAAAGAAAGAAAGAAAGAAAGAAAAGTTTATAATAAAAAGTTTTTATAAAAGTTTTATAAAAAGTGTGAAAGAAAGAAAGAAAGAAAGAAAGTTTATAATAAAAAGTTTTTATAAAAGTTTTATAAAAAGTGTGAAAGAAAGAAAGAAAGAAAGAAAGAAAAGTTTATAATAAAAAGTTTTTATAAAAGTTTTATAAAAAGTGTGAAAGAAAGAAAGAAAGAAAGAAAGAAAGAAAAGTTTATAATAAAAAGTTTTTATAAAAGTTTTATAAAAAGTGTGAAAGAAAGAAAGAAAGAAAGAAAGAAAGAAAGAAAGAAAAGTTTATAATAAAAAGTTTTTATAAAAGTTTTATAAAAAGTGTGAAAGAAAGAAAGAAAGAAAGAAAGAAAAGTTTATAATAAAAAGTTTTTATAAAAGTTTTATAAAAAGTGTGAAAGAAAGAAAGAAAGAAAGAAAGAAAGAAAAGTTTATAATAAAAAGTTTTTATAAAAGTTTTATAAAAAGTGTGAAAGAAAGAAAGAAAGAAAGAAAGAAAGAAAAGTTTATAATAAAAAGTTTTTATAAAAGTTTTATAAAAAGTGTGAAAGAAAGAAAGAAAGAAAGAAAGAAAGAAAAGTTTATAATAAAAAGTTTTTATAAAAGTTTTATAAAAAGTGTGAAAGAAAGAAAGAAAGAAAGAAAGAAAGAAAAGTTTATAATAAAAATTTTTTATAAAAGTTTTATAAAAAGTGTGAAAGAAAGAAAGAAAGAAAGAAAGAAAGAAAGAAAAGTTTATAATAAAAAGTTTTTATAAAAGTTTTATAAAAAGTGTGAAAGAAAGAAAGAAAGAAAGAAAGAAAAGTTTATAATAAAAAGTTTTTATAAAAGTTTTATAAAAAGTGTGAAAGAAAGAAAGAAAGAAAGAAAGAAAAGTTTATAATAAAAAGTTTTTATAAAAGTTTTATAAAAAGTGTGAAAGAAAGAAAGAAAGAAAGAAAGAAAGAAAAGTTTATAATAAAAAGTTTTTATAAAAGTTTTATAAAAAGTGTGAAAGAAAGAAAGAAAGAAAGAGAGAAAGAAAGAAAAGTTTATAATAAAAAGTTTTTATAAAAGTTTTATAAAAAGTGTGAAAGAAAGAAAGAAAGAAAGAAAGAAAGAAAGAAAAGTTTATAATAAAAAGTTTTTATAAAAGTTTTATAAAAAGTGTGAAAGAAAGAAAGAAAGAAAGAAAGTTTATAATAAAAAGTTTTTATAAAAGTTTTATAAAAAGTGTGAAAGAAAGAAAGAAAGAAAGAAAGAAAAGTTTATAATAAAAAGTTTTTATAAAAGTTTTATAAAAAGTGTGAAAGAAAGAAAGAAAGAAAGAAAGGAAGAAAGAAAGAAAAGTTTATAATAAAAAGTTTTTATAAAAGTTTTATAAAAAGTGTGAAAGAAAGAAAGAAAGAAAGAAAGAAAGAAAAGTTTATAATAAAAAGTTTTTATAAAAGTTTTATAAAAAGTGTGAAAGAAAGAAAGAAAGAAAGAAAGAAAAGTTTATAATAAAAAGTTTTTATAAAAGTTTTATAAAAACTGTGAAAGAAAGAAAGAAGGAAAGAAAGAAAAGTTTATAATAAAAAGTTTATATAAAAGTTTTATAAAAAGTGTGAAAGAAAGAAAGAAAAGTTTATAATAAAAAGTTTTTATAAAAGTTTTATAAAAAGTGTGAAAGAAAGAAAGAAAGAAAGAAAGAAAGAAAGAAAAGTTTATAATAAAAAGTTTTTATAAAAGTTTTATAAAAAGTGTGAAAGAAAGAAAGAAAGAAAGAAAGAAAAGTTTATAATAAAAAGTTTTTATAAAAGTTTTATAAAAAGTGTGAAAGAAAGAAAGAAAGAAAGAAAGAAAAGTTTATAATAAAAAGGTTTTATAAAAGTTTTATAAAAAGTGTGAAAGAAAGAAAGAAAGAAAGAAAGAAAAGTTTATAATAAAAAGTTTTTATAAAAGTTTTATAAAAAGTGTGAAAGAAAGAAAGAAAGAAAGAAAGAAAAGTTTATAATAAAAAGTTTTTATAAAAGTTTTATAAAAAGTGTGAAAGAAAGAAAGAAAGAAAGAAAGAAAGAAAGAAAAGTTTATAATAAAAAGTTTTTATAAAAGTTTTATAAAAAGTGTGAAAGAAAGAAAGAAAGAAAGAAAGAAAGAAAGAAAAGTTTATAATAAAAAGTTTTTATAAAAGTTTTATAAAAAGTGTGAAAGAAAGAAAGAAAGAAAGAAAGAAAGAAAAGTTTATAATAAAAAGTTTTTATAAAAGTTTTATAAAAAGTGTGAAAGAAAGAAAGAAAGAAAGAAAGAAAGAAAAGTTTATAATAAAAAGTTTTTATAAAAGTTTTATAAAAAGTGTGAAAGAAAGAAAGAAAGAAAGAAAGAAAAGTTTATAATAAAAAGTTTTTATAAAAGTTTTATAAAAAGTGTGAAATAAAGAAAGAAAGAAAGAAAGAAAGAAAGAAAGAAAAGTTTATACTAAAAAGTTTTTATAAAAGTTTTATAAAAAGTGTGAAAGAAAGAAAGAAAGAAAGAAAAGTTTATACTAAAAAGTTTTTATAAAAGTTTTATAAAAAGTGTGAAAGAAAGAAAGAAAGAAAGAAAAGTTTATAATAAAAAGTTTTTATAAAAGTTTTATAAAAAGTGTGAAAGAAAGAAAGAAAGAAAGAAAGAAAGAAAAGTTTATAATAAAAAGTTTTTATAAAAGTTTTATAAAAAGTGTGAAAGAAAGAAAGAAAGAAAGAAAGAAAGAAAAGTTTATAATAAAAAGTTTTTATAAAAGTTTTATAAAAAGTGTGAAAGAAAGAAAGAAAGAAAGAAAGAAAAGTTTATAATAAAAAGTTTTTATAAAAGTTTTATAAAAAGTGTGAAAGAAAGAAAGAAAGAAAGAAAGAAAAGTTTATAATAAAAAGTTTTTATAAAAGTTTTATAAAAAGTGTGAAAGAAAGAAAGAAAGAAAGAAAGAAAAGTTTATAATAAAAAGTTTTTATAAAAGTTTTATAAAAAGTGTGAAAGAAAGAAAGAAGAAAGAAAGAAAGAAAGAAAGAAAAGTTTATAATAAAAAGTTTTTATAAAAGTTTTATAAAAAGTGTGAAAGAAAGAAAGAAAGAAAGAAAGAAAGAAAGAAAAGTTTATAATAAAAAGTTTTTATAAAAGTTTTATAAAAAGTGTGAAAGAAAGAAAGAAAGAAAGAAAGAAAAGTTTATAATAAAAAGTTTTTATAAAAGTTTTATAAAAAGTGTGAAAGAAAGAAAGAAAGAAAGAAAGAAAGAAAAGTTTATAATAAAAAGTTTTTATAAAAGTTTTATAAAAAGTGTGAAAGAAAGAAAGAAAGAAAGAAAGAAAGAAAAGTTTATAATAAAAAGTTTTTATAAAAGTTTTATAAAAAGTGTGAAAGAAAGAAAGAAAGAAAGAAAGAAAGAAAAGTTTATAATAAAAAGTTTTTATAAAAGTTTTATAAAAAGTGTGAAAGAAAGAAAGAAAGAAAGAAAGAAAAGTTTATAATAAAAAGTTTTTATAAAAGTTTTATAAAAAGTGTGAAAGAAAGAAAGAAAGAAAGAAAGAAAGAAAAGTTTATAATAAAAAGTTTTTATAAAAGTTTTATAAAAAGTGTGAAAGAAAGAAAGAAAGAAAGAAAGAAAGAAAGAAAGAAAAGTTTATAATAAAAAGTTTTTATAAAAGTTTTATAAAAAGTGTGAAAGAAAGAAAGAAAGAAAGAAAGAAAAGTTTATAATAAAAAGTTTTTATAAAAGTTTTATAAAAAGTGTGAAAGAAAGAAAGAAAGAAAGAAAGAAAGAAAAGTTTATAATAAAAAGTTTTTATAAAAGTTTTATAAAAAGTGTGAAAGAAAGAAAGAAAGAAAGAAAGAAAGAAAAGTTTATAATAAAAAGTTTTTATAAAAGTTTTATAAAAAGTGTGAAAGAAAGAAAGAAAGAAAGAAAGAAAGAAAAGTTTATAATAAAAAGTTTTTATAAAAGTTTTATAAAAAGTGTGAAAGAAAGAAAGAAAGAAAGAAAGAAAGAAAAGTTTATAATAAAAATTTTTTATAAAAGTTTTATAAAAAGTGTGAAAGAAAGAAAGAAAGAAAGAAAGAAAGAAAGAAAAGTTTATAATAAAAAGTTTTTATAAAAGTTTTATAAAAAGTGTGAAAGAAAGAAAGAAAGAAAGAAAGAAAAGTTTATAATAAAAAGTTTTTATAAAAGTTTTATAAAAAGTGTGAAAGAAAGAAAGAAAGAAAGAAAGAAAAGTTTATAATAAAAAGTTTTTATAAAAGTTTTATAAAAAGTGTGAAAGAAAGAAAGAAAGAAAGAAAGAAAGAAAAGTTTATAATAAAAAGTTTTTATAAAAGTTTTATAAAAAGTGTGAAAGAAAGAAAGAAAGAAAGAGAGAAAGAAAGAAAAGTTTATAATAAAAAGTTTTTATAAAAGTTTTATAAAAAGTGTGAAAGAAAGAAAGAAAGAAAGAAAGAAAGAAAGAAAAGTTTATAATAAAAAGTTTTTATAAAAGTTTTATAAAAAGTGTGAAAGAAAGAAAGAAAGAAAGAAAGTTTATAATAAAAAGTTTTTATAAAAGTTTTATAAAAAGTGTGAAAGAAAGAAAGAAAGAAAGAAAGAAAAGTTTATAATAAAAAGTTTTTATAAAAGTTTTATAAAAAGTGTGAAAGAAAGAAAGAAAGAAAGAAAGAAAGAAAAGTTTATAATAAAAAGTTTTTATAAAAGTTTTATAAAAAGTGTGAAAGAAAGAAAGAAAGAAAGAAAGAAAGAAAGAAAGAAAAGTTTATAATAAAAAGTTTTTATAAAAGTTTTATAAAAAGTGTGAAAGAAAGAAAGAAAGAAAGAAAGAAAAGTTTATAATAAAAAGTTTTTATAAAAGTTTTATAAAAAGTGTGAAAGAAAGAAAGAAAGAAAGAAAGAAAGAAAAGTTTATAATAAAAAGTTTTTATAAAAGTTTTATAAAAAGTGTGAAAGAAAGAAAGAAAGAAAGAAAGAAAGAAAAGTTTATAATAAAAAGTTTTTATAAAAGTTTTATAAAAAGTGTGAAAGAAAGAAAGAAAGAAAGAAAGAAAGAAAAGTTTATAATAAAAAGTTTTTATAAAAGTTTTATAAAAAGTGTGAAAGAAAGAAAGAAAGAAAGAAAGAAAGAAAAGTTTATAATAAAAATTTTTTATAAAAGTTTTATAAAAAGTGTGAAAGAAAGAAAGAAAGAAAGAAAGAAAGAAAGAAAAGTTTATAATAAAAAGTTTTTATAAAAGTTTTATAAAAAGTGTGAAAGAAAGAAAGAAAGAAAGAAAGAAAAGTTTATAATAAAAAGTTTTTATAAAAGTTTTATAAAAAGTGTGAAAGAAAGAAAGAAAGAAAGAAAGAAAAGTTTATAATAAAAAGTTTTTATAAAAGTTTTATAAAAAGTGTGAAAGAAAGAAAGAAAGAAAGAAAGAAAGAAAAGTTTATAATAAAAAGTTTTTATAAAAGTTTTATAAAAAGTGTGAAAGAAAGAAAGAAAGAAAGAGAGAAAGAAAGAAAAGTTTATAATAAAAAGTTTTTATAAAAGTTTTATAAAAAGTGTGAAAGAAAGAAAGAAAGAAAGAAAGAAAGAAAGAAAAGTTTATAATAAAAAGTTTTTATAAAAGTTTTATAAAAAGTGTGAAAGAAAGAAAGAAAGAAAGAAAGTTTATAATAAAAAGTTTTTATAAAAGTTTTATAAAAAGTGTGAAAGAAAGAAAGAAAGAAAGAAAGAAAAGTTTATAATAAAAAGTTTTTATAAAAGTTTTATAAAAAGTGTGAAAGAAAGAAAGAAAGAAAGAAAGGAAGAAAGAAAGAAAAGTTTATAATAAAAAGTTTTTATAAAAGTTTTATAAAAAGTGTGAAAGAAAGAAAGAAAGAAAGAAAGAAAGAAAAGTTTATAATAAAAAGTTTTTATAAAAGTTTTATAAAAAGTGTGAAAGAAAGAAAGAAAGAAAGAAAGAAAAGTTTATAATAAAAAGTTTTTATAAAAGTTTTATAAAAACTGTGAAAGAAAGAAAGAAGGAAAGAAAGAAAAGTTTATAATAAAAAGTTTATATAAAAGTTTTATAAAAAGTGTGAAAGAAAGAAAGAAAAGTTTATAATAAAAAGTTTTTATAAAAGTTTTATAAAAAGTGTGAAAGAAAGAAAGAAAGAAAGAAAGAAAGAAAGAAAAGTTTATAATAAAAAGTTTTTATAAAAGTTTTATAAAAAGTGTGAAAGAAAGAAAGAAAGAAAGAAAGAAAAGTTTATAATAAAAAGTTTTTATAAAAGTTTTATAAAAAGTGTGAAAGAAAGAAAGAAAGAAAGAAAGAAAAGTTTATAATAAAAAGGTTTTATAAAAGTTTTATAAAAAGTGTGAAAGAAAGAAAGAAAGAAAGAAAGAAAAGTTTATAATAAAAAGTTTTTATAAAAGTTTTATAAAAAGTGTGAAAGAAAGAAAGAAAGAAAGAAAGAAAAGTTTATAATAAAAAGTTTTTATAAAAGTTTTATAAAAAGTGTGAAAGAAAGAAAGAAAGAAAGAAAGAAAGAAAAGTTTATAATAAAAAGTTTTTATAAAAGTTTTATAAAAAGTGTGAAAGAAAGAAAGAAAGAAAGAAAGAAAGAAAGAAAAGTTTATAATAAAAAGTTTTTATAAAAGTTTTATAAAAAGTGTGAAAGAAAGAAAGAAAGAAAGAAAGAAAGAAAAGTTTATAATAAAAAGTTTTTATAAAAGTTTTATAAAAAGTGTGAAAGAAAGAAAGAAAGAAAGAAAGAAAGAAAAGTTTATAATAAAAAGTTTTTATAAAAGTTTTATAAAAAGTGTGAAAGAAAGAAAGAAAGAAAGAAAGAAAAGTTTATAATAAAAAGTTTTTATAAAAGTTTTATAAAAAGTGTGAAATAAAGAAAGAAAGAAAGAAAGAAAGAAAGAAAGAAAAGTTTATACTAAAAAGTTTTTATAAAAGTTTTATAAAAAGTGTGAAAGAAAGAAAGAAAGAAAGAAAAGTTTATACTAAAAAGTTTTTATAAAAGTTTTATAAAAAGTGTGAAAGAAAGAAAGAAAGAAAGAAAAGTTTATAATAAAAAGTTTTTATAAAAGTTTTATAAAAAGTGTGAAAGAAAGAAAGAAAGAAAGAAAGAAAGAAAAGTTTATAATAAAAAGTTTTTATAAAAGTTTTATAAAAAGTGTGAAAGAAAGAAAGAAAGAAAGAAAGAAAGAAAAGTTTATAATAAAAAGTTTTTATAAAAGTTTTATAAAAAGTGTGAAAGAAAGAAAGAAAGAAAGAAAGAAAAGTTTATAATAAAAAGTTTTTATAAAAGTTTTATAAAAAGTGTGAAAGAAAGAAAGAAAGAAAGAAAGAAAGAAAAGTTTATAATAAAAAGTTTTTATAAAAGTTTTATAAAAAGTGTGAAAGAAAGAAAGAAAGAAAGAAAGAAAAGTTTATAATAAAAAGTTTTTATAAAAGTTTTATAAAAAGTGTGAAAGAAAGAAAGAAAGAAAGAAAGAAAGAAAGAAAGAAAAGTTTATAATAAAAAGTTTTTATAAAAGTTTTATAAAAAGTGTGAAAGAAAGAAAGAAAGAAAGAAAGAAAGAAAGAAAAGTTTATAATAAAAAGTTTTTATAAAAGTTTTATAAAAAGTGTGAAAGAAAGAAAGAAAGAAAGAAAGAAAAGTTTATAATAAAAAGTTTTTATAAAAGTTTTATAAAAAGTGTGAAAGAAAGAAAGAAAGAAAGAAAGAAAGAAAAGTTTATAATAAAAAGTTTTTATAAAAGTTTTATAAAAAGTGTGAAAGAAAGAAAGAAAGAAAGAAAGAAAGAAAAGTTTATAATAAAAAGTTTTTATAAAAGTTTTATAAAAAGTGTGAAAGAAAGAAAGAAAGAAAGAGAGAAAGAAAGAAAAGTTTATAATAAAAAGTTTTTATAAAAGTTTTATAAAAAGTGTGAAAGAAAGAAAGAAAGAAAGAAAGAAAGAAAAGTTTATAATAAAAAGTTTTTATAAAAGTTTTATAAAAAGTGTGAAAGAAAGAAAGAAAGAAAGAAAGTTTATAATAAAAAGTTTTTATAAAAGTTTTATAAAAAGTGTGAAAGAAAGAAAGAAAGAAAGAAAGAAAAGTTTATAATAAAAAGTTTTTATAAAAGTTTTATAAAAAGTGTGAAAGAAAGAAAGAAAGAAAGAAAGAAAGGAAGAAAGAAAGAAAAGTTTATAATAAAAAGTTTTTATAAAAGTTTTATAAAAAGTGTGAAAGAAAGAAAGAAAGAAAGAAAGAAAGAAAAGTTTATAATAAAAAGTTTTTATAAAAGTTTTATAAAAAGTGTGAAAGAAAGAAAGAAATAAAGAAAGAAAAGTTTATAATAAAAAGTTTTTATAAAAGTTTTATAAAAACTGTGAAAGAAAGAAAGAAGGAAAGAAAGAAAAGTTTATAATAAAAAGTTTATATAAAAGTTTTATAAAAAGTGTGAAAGAAAGAAAGAAAAGTTTATAATAAAAAGTTTTTATAAAAGTTTTATAAAAAGTGTGAAAGAAAGAAAGAAAGAAAGAAAGAAAGAAAGAAAAGTTTATAATAAAAAGTTTTTATAAAAGTTTTATAAAAAGTGTGAAAGAAAGAAAGAAAGAAAGAAAGAAAGAAAAGTTTATAATAAAAAGTTTTTATAAAAGTTTTATAAAAAGTGTGAAAGAAAGAAAGAAAGAAAGAAAAGTTTATAATAAAAAGGTTTTATAAAAGTTTTATAAAAAGTGTGAAAGAAAGAAAGAAAGAAAGAAAGAAAAGTTTATAATAAAAAGTTTTTATAAAAGTTTTATAAAAAGTGTGAAAGAAAGAAAGAAAGAAAGAAAAGTTTATAATAAAAAGTTTTTATAAAAGTTTTATAAAAAGTGTGAAAGAAAGAAAGAAAGAAAGAAAGAAAAGTTTATAATAAAAAGTTTTTATAAAAGTTTTATAAAAAGTGTGAAAGAAAGAAAGAAAGAAAGAAAGAAAGAAAAGTTTATAATAAAAAGTTTTTATAAAAGTTTTATAAAAAGTGTGAAAGAAAGAAAGAAAGAAAGAAAGAAAGAAAAGTTTATAATAAAAAGTTTTTATAAAAGTTTTATAAAAAGTGTGAAAGAAAGAAAGAAAGAAAGAAAGAAAAGTTTATAATAAAAAGTTTTTATAAAAGTTTTATAAAAAGTGTGAAATAAAGAAAGAAAGAAAGAAAGAAAGAAAGAAAGAAAAGTTTATACTAAAAAGTTTTTATAAAAGTTTTATAAAAAGTGTGAAAGAAAGAAAGAAAGAAAGAAAAGTTTATACTAAAAAGTTTTTATAAAAGTTTTATAAAAAGTGTGAAAGAAAGAAAGAAAGAAAGAAAAGTTTATAATAAAAAGTTTTTATAAAAGTTTTATAAAAAGTGTGAAAGAAAGAAAGAAAGAAAGAAAGAAAGAAAAGTTTATAATAAAAAGTTTTTATAAAAGTTTTATAAAAAGTGTGAAAGAAAGAAAGAAAGAAAGAAAGAAAGAAAAGTTTATAATAAAAAGTTTTTATAAAAGTTTTATAAAAAGTGTGAAAGAAAGAAAGAAAGAAAGAAAGAAAAGTTTATAATAAAAAGTTTTTATAAAAGTTTTATAAAAAGTGTGAAAGAAAGAAAGAAAGAAAGAAAGAAAGAAAAGTTTATAATAAAAAGTTTTTATAAAAGTTTTATAAAAAGTGTGAAAGAAAGAAAGAAAGAAAGAAAGAAAAGTTTATAATAAAAAGTTTTTATAAAAGTTTTATAAAAAGTGTGAAAGAAAGAAAGAAAGAAAGAAAGAAAGAAAGAAAAGTTTATAATAAAAAGTTTTTATAAAAGTTTTATAAAAAGTGTGAAAGAAAGAAAGAAAGAAAGAAAGAAAGAAAGAAAGAAAAGTTTATAATAAAAAGTTTTTATAAAAGTTTTATAAAAAGTGTGAAAGAAAGAAAGAAAGAAAGAAAGAAAAGTTTATAATAAAAAGTTTTTATAAAAGTTTTATAAAAAGTGTGAAAGAAAGAAAGAAAGAAAGAAAGAAAGAAAAGTTTATAATAAAAAGTTTTTATAAAAGTTTTATAAAAAGTGTGAAAGAAAGAAAGAAAGAAAGAAAGAAAGAAAAGTTTATAATAAAAAGTTTTTATAAAAGTTTTATAAAAAGTGTGAAAGAAAGAAAGAAAGAAAGAGAGAAAGAAAGAAAAGTTTATAATAAAAAGTTTTTATAAAAGTTTTATAAAAAGTGTGAAAGAAAGAAAGAAAGAAAGAAAGAAAGAAAAGTTTATAATAAAAAGTTTTTATAAAAGTTTTATAAAAAGTGTGAAAGAAAGAAAGAAAGAAAGAAAGTTTATAATAAAAAGTTTTTATAAAAGTTTTATAAAAAGTGTGAAAGAAAGAAAGAAAGAAAGAAAGAAAAGTTTATAATAAAAAGTTTTTATAAAAGTTTTATAAAAAGTGTGAAAGAAAGAAAGAAAGAAAGAAAGAAAGGAAGAAAGAAAGAAAAGTTTATAATAAAAAGTTTTTATAAAAGTTTTATAAAAAGTGTGAAAGAAAGAAAGAAAGAAAGAAAGAAAGAAGAAAGAAAGAAAAGTTTATAATAAAAAGTTTTTATAAAAGTTTTATAAAAAGTGTGAAAGAAAGAAAGAAAGAAAGAAAGAAAGAAAAGTTTATAATAAAAAGTTTTTATAAAAGTTTTATAAAAAGTGTGAAAGAAAGAAAGAAATAAAGAAAGAAAAGTTTATAATAAAAAGTTTTTATAAAAGTTTTATAAAAACTGTGAAAGAAAGAAAGAAGGAAAGAAAGAAAAGTTTATAATAAAAAGTTTATATAAAAGTTTTATAAAAAGTGTGAAAGAAAGAAAGAAAAGTTTATAATAAAAAGTTTTTATAAAAGTTTTATAAAAAGTGTGAAAGAAAGAAAGAAAGAAAGAAAGAAAGAAAGAAAAGTTTATAATAAAAAGTTTTTATAAAAGTTTTATAAAAAGTGTGAAAGAAAGAAAGAAAGAAAGAAAGAAAGAAAGAAAAGTTTATAATAAAAAGTTTTTATAAAAGTTTTATAAAAAGTGTGAAAGAAAGAAAGAAAGAAAGAAAAGTTTATAATAAAAAGGTTTTATAAAAGTTTTATAAAAAGTGTGAAAGAAAGAAAGAAAGAAAGAAAGAAAAGTTTATAATAAAAAGTTTTTATAAAAGTTTTATAAAAAGTGTGAAAGAAAGAAAGAAAGAAAGAAAAGTTTATAATAAAAAGTTTTTATAAAAGTTTTATAAAAAGTGTGAAAGAAAGAAAGAAAGAAAGAAAGAAAAGTTTATAATAAAAAGTTTTTATAAAAGTTTTATAAAAAGTGTGAAAGAAAGAAAGAAAGAAAGAAAGAAAAGTTTATAATAAAAAGTTTTTATAAAAGTTTTATAAAAAGTGTGAAAGAAAGAAAGAAAGAAAGAAAGAAAGAAAAGTTTATAATAAAAAGTTTTTATAAAAGTTTTATAAAAAGTGTGAAAGAAAGAAAGAAAGAAAGAAAGAAAGAAAAGTTTATAATAAAAAGTTTTTATAAAAGTTTTATAAAAAGTGTGAAAGAAAGAAAGAAAGAAAGAAAGAAAAGTTTATAATAAAAAGTTTTTATAAAAGTTTTATAAAAAGTGTGAAAGAAAGAAAGAAAGAAAGAAAGAAAGAAAAGTTTATAATAAAAAGTTTTTATAAAAGTTTTATAAAAAGTGTGAAAGAAAGAAAGAAAGAAAGAAAGAAAAGTTTATAATAAAAAGTTTTTATAAAAGTTTTATAAAAAGTGTGAAATAAAGAAAGAAAGAAAGAAAGAAAGAAAGAAAGAAAAGTTTATACTAAAAAGTTTTTATAAAAGTTTTATAAAAAGTGTGAAAGAAAGAAAGAAAGAAAGAAAAGTTTATAATAAAAAGTTTTTATAAAAGTTTTATAAAAAGTGTGAAAGAAAGAAAGAAAGAAAGAAAGAAAGAAAAGTTTATAATAAAAAGTTTTTATAAAAGTTTTATAAAAAGTGTGAAAGAAAGAAAGAAAGAAAGAAAGAAAGAAAAGTTTATAATAAAAAGTTTTTATAAAAGTTTTATAAAAAGTGTGAAAGAAAGAAAGAAAGAAAGAAAGAAAAGTTTATAATAAAAAGTTTTTATAAAAGTTTTATAAAAAGTGTGAAAGAAAGAAAGAAAGAAAGAAAGAAAGAAAAGTTTATAATAAAAAGTTTTTATAAAAGTTTTATAAAAAGTGTGAAAGAAAGAAAGAAAGAAAGAAAGAAAGAAAGAAAGAAAAGTTTATAATAAAAAGTTTTTATAAAAGTTTTATAAAAAGTGTGAAAGAAAGAAAGAAAGAAAGAAAGAAAAGTTTATAATAAAAAGTTTTTATAAAAGTTTTATAAAAAGTGTGAAAGAAAGAAAGAAAGAAAGAAAGAAAAGTTTATAATAAAAAGTTTTTATAAAAGTTTTATAAAAAGTGTGAAAGAAAGAAAGAAAGAAAGAAAGAAAGAAAAGTTTATAATAAAAAGTTTTTATAAAAGTTTTATAAAAAGTGTGAAAGAAAGAAAGAAAGAAAGAAAGAAAGAAAGAAAAGTTTATAATAAAAAGTTTTTATAAAAGTTTTATAAAAAGTGTGAAAGAAAGAAAGAAAGAAAGAATAAGAAAGAAAGAAAGAAAAGTTTATAATAAAAAGTTTTTATAAAAGTTTTATAAAAAGTGTGAAAGAAAGAAAGAAAGAAAGAAAGAAAGAAAAGTTTATAATAAAAAGTTTTTATAAAAGTTTTATAAAAAGTGTGAAAGAAAGAAAGAAAGAAAGAAAGAAAGAAAGAAAAGTTTATAATAAAAAGTTTTTATAAAAGTTTTATAAAAAGTGTGAAAGAAAGAAAGAAAGAAAGAAAGAAAGTTTATAATAAAAAGTTTTTATAAAAGTTTTATAAAAAGTGTGAAAGAAAGAAAGAAAGAAAGAAAGAAAGAAAAGTTTATAATAAAAAGTTTTTATAAAAGTTTTATAAAAAGTGTGAAATAAAGAAAGAAAGAAAGAAAGAAAGAAAGAAAGAAAGAAAGAAAAGTTTATAATAAAAAGTTTTTATAAAAGTTTTATAAAAAGTGTGAAAGAAAGAAAGAAAGAAAGAAAAGTTTATAATAAAAAGTTTTTATAAAAGTTTTATAAAAAGTGTGAAAGAAAGAAAGAAAGAAAGAAAGAAAGAAAGAAAAGTTTATAATAAAAAGTTTTTATAAAAGTTTTATAAAAAGTGTGAAAGAAAGAAAGAAAGAAAGAAAGAAAGTTTATAATAAAAAGTTTTTATAAAAGTTTTATAAAAAGTGTGAAAGAAAGAAAGAAAGAAAGAAAGAAAGAAAAGTTTATAATAAAAAGTTTTTATAAAAGTTTTATAAAAATTGTGAAAGAAAGAAATAAAGAAAGAAAGAAAGAAAAGTTTATAATAAAAAGTTTTTATAAAAGTTTTATAAAAAGTGTGAAAGAAGAAAGAAAGAAAGAAATAAAGAAAGAAAGAAAGAAAAGTTTATAATAAAAAGTTTTTATAAAAGTTTTATAAAAAGTGTGAAAGAAAGAAAGAAAGAAAGAAAGAAAGAAAAGTTTATAATAAAAAGTTTTTATAAAAGTTTTATAAAAAGTGTGAAAGAAAGAAAGAAAGAAAGAAAGAAAGAAAGAAAAGTTTATAATAAAAAGTTTTTATAAAAGTTTTATAAAAAGTGTGAAAGAAAGAAAGAAAGAAAGAAAGAAAGTTTATAATAAAAAGTTTTTATAAAAGTTTTATAAAAAGTGTGAAAGAAAGAAAGAAAGAAAGAAAGAAAAGTTTATAATAAAAAGTTTTTATAAAAGTTTTATAAAAAGTGTGAAATAAAGAAAGAAAGAAAGAAAGAAAGAAAGAAAGAAAGAAAGAAAAGTTTATAATAAAAAGTTTTTATAAAAGTTTTATAAAAAGTGTGAAAGAAAGAAAGAAAGAAAGAAAAGTTTATAATAAAAAGTTTTTATAAAAGTTTTATAAAAAGTGTGAAAGAAAGAAAGAAAGAAAGAAAGAAAGAAAAGTTTATAATAAAAAGTTTTTATAAAAGTTTTATAAAAAGTGTGAAAGAAAGAAAGAAAGAAAGAAAGAAAGTTTATAATAAAAAGTTTTTATAAAAGTTTTATAAAAAGTGTGAAAGAAAGAAAGAAAGAAAGAAAGAAAGAAAAGTTTATAATAAAAAGTTTTTATAAAAGTTTTATAAAAAGTGTGAAATAAAGAAAGAAAGAAAGAAAGAAAGAAAGAAAGAAAGAAAAGTTTATAATAAAAAGTTTTTATAAAAGTTTTATAAAAAGTGTGAAAGAAAGAAAGAAAGAAAGAAAAGTTTATAATAAAAAGTTTTTATAAAAGTTTTATAAAAAGTGTGAAAGAAAGAAAGAAAGAAAGAAAGAAAGAAAAGTTTATAATAAAAAGTTTTTATAAAAGTTTTATAAAAAGTGTGAAAGAAAGAAAGAAAGAAAGAAAAGTTTATAATAAAAAGTTTTTATAAAAGTTTTATAAAAAGTGTGAAAGAAAGAAAGAAAGAAAGAAAGAAAGAAAGAAAAGTTTATAATAAAAAGTTTTTATAAAAGTTTTATAAAAAGTGTGAAAGAAAGAAAGAAAGAAAGAAAGAAAGTTTATAATAAAAAGTTTTTATAAAAGTTTTATAAAAAGTGTGAAAGAAAGAAAGAAAGAAAGAAAGAAAGAAAAGTTTATAATAAAAAGTTTTTATAAAAGTTTTATAAAAAGTGTGAAATAAAGAAAGAAAGAAAGAAAGAAAGAAAGAAAGAAAGAAAAGTTTATAATAAAAAGTTTTTATAAAAGTTTTATAAAAAGTGTGAAAGAAAGAAAGAAAGAAAGAAAAGTTTATAATAAAAAGTTTTTATAAAAGTTTTATAAAAAGTGTGAAAGAAAGAAAGAAAGAAAGAAAGAAAGAAAAGTTTATAATAAAAAGTTTTTATAAAAGTTTTATAAAAAGTGTGAAAGAAAGAAAGAAAGAAAGAAAAGTTTATAATAAAAAGTTTTTATAAAAGTTTTATAAAAAGTGTGAAAGAAAGAAAGAAAGAAAGAAAAGTTTATAATAAAAAGTTTTTATAAAAGTTTTATAAAAAGTGTGAAAGAAAGAAAGAAAGAAAGAAAGAAAAGTTTATAATAAAAAGTTTTTATAAAAGTTTTATAAAAAGTGTGAAAGAAAGAAAGAAAGAAAGAAAGAAAGAAAAGTTTATAATAAAAAGTTTTTATAAAAGTTTTATAAAAAGTGTGAAAGAAAGAAAGAAAGAAAGAAAGAAAAGTTTATAATAAAAAGTTTTTTAAAAGTTTTATAAAAAGTGTGAAAGAAAGAAAGAAAGAAAGAAAGAAAGAAAAGTTTATAATAAAAAGTTTTTATAAAATTTTTATAAAAAGTGTGAAAGAAAGAAAGAAAGAAAGAAAGAAAGAAAGAAAAGTTTATAATAAAAAGTTTTTATAAAAGTTTTATAAAAAGTGTGAAAGAAAGAAAGAAAGAAAGAAAGAAAAGTTTATAATAAAAAGTTTTTATAAAAGTTTTATAAAAAGTGTGAAAGAAAGAAAGAAAGAAAGAAAAGTTTATAATAAAAAGTTTTTATAAAAGTTTTATAAAAAGTGTGAAAGAAAGAAAGAAAGAAAGAAAGAAAGAAAAGTTTATAATAAAAAGTTTTTATAAAAGTTTTATAAAAAGTGTGAAAGAAAGAAAGAAAGAAAGAAAGAAAGAAAAGTTTATAATAAAAAGTTTTTATAAAAGTTTTATAAAAAGTGTGAAAGAAAGAAAGAAAGAAAGAAATAAAGAAAGAAAGAAAGAAAAGTTTATAATAAAAAGTTTTTATAAAAGTTTTATAAAAAGTGTGAAAGAAAGAAAGAAAGAAAGAAAGAAAGAAAAGTTTATAATAAAAAGTTTTTATAAAAGTTTTATAAAAAGTGTGAAAGAAAGAAAGAAAGAAAGAAAGAAAGAAAGAAAAGTTTATAATAAAAAGTTTTTATAAAAGTTTTATAAAAAGTGTGAAAGAAAGAAAGAAAGAAAGAAAGAAAGTTTATAATAAAAAGTTTTTATAAAAGTTTTATAAAAAGTGTGAAAGAAAGAAAGAAAGAAAGAAAGAAAGAAAAGTTTATAATAAAAAGTTTTTATAAAAGTTTTATAAAAAGTGTGAAATAAAGAAAGAAAGAAAGAAAGAAAGAAAGAAAGAAAGAAAGAAAAGTTTATAATAAAAAGTTTTTATAAAAGTTTTATAAAAAGTGTGAAAGAAAGAAAGAAAGAAAGAAAGAAAGAAAGAAAGAAAAGTTTATAATAAAAAGTTTTTATAAAAGTTTTATAAAAAGTGTGAAAGAAAGAAAGAAAGAAAGAAAGAAAGAAAGAAAGAAAGAAAAGTTTATAATAAAAAGTTTTTATAAAAGTTTTATAAAAAGTGTGAAAGAAAGAAAGAAAGAAAGAAAGAAAGAAAAGTTTATAATAAAAAGTTTTTATAAAAGTTTTATAAAAAGTGTGAAAGAAAGAAAGAAAGAAAGAAAAGTTTATAATAAAAAGTTTTTATAAAAGTTTTATAAAAAGTGTGAAAGAAAGAAAGAAAGAAAGAAAGAAAAGTTTATAATAAAAAGTTTTTATAAAAGTTTTATAAAAAGTGTGAAAGAAAGAAAGAAAGAAAGAAAGAAAGAAAAGTTTATAATAAAAAGTTTTTATAAAAGTTTTATAAAAAGTGTGAAAGAAAGAAAGAAAGAAAGAAAGAAAGAAAAGTTTATAATAAAAAGTTTTTATAAAAGTTTTATAAAAAGTGTGAAAGAAAGAAAGAAAGAAAGAAAGAAAGAAAAGTTTATAATAAAAAGTTTTTATAAAAGTTTTATAAAAAGTGTGAAAGAAAGAAAGAAAGAAAGAAAGAAAGAAAGAAAGTTTATAATAAAAAGTTTTTATAAAAGTTTTATAAAAAGTGTGAAATAAAGAAAGAAATAAAGAAAGAAAAGTTTATAATAAAAAGTTTTTATAAAAGTTTTATAAAAAGTGTGAAATAAAGAAAGAAAGAAAGAAAGAAAGGAAGAAAGAAAGAAAAGTTTATAATAAAAAGTTTTTATAAAAGTTTTATAAAAAGTGTGAATGAAAGAAAGAAAGAAAGAAAGAAAGAAAGAAAAGTTTATAATAAAAAGTTTTTATAAAAGTTTTATAAAAAGTGTGAAAGAAAGAAAGAAAGAAAGAAAGAAAGAAAGAAAAGTTTATAATAAAAAGTTTTTATAAAAGTTTTATAAAAAGTGTGAAAGAAAGAAAGAAAGAAAGAAAGAAAGAAAGAAAAGTTTATAATAAAAAGTTTTTATAAAAGTTTTATAAAAAGTGTGAAAGAAAGAAAGAAAGAAAGAAAAGTTTATAATAAAAAGTTTTTATAAAAGTTTTATAAAAAGTGTGAAAGAAAGAAAGAAAGAAAGAAAGAAAAGTTTATAATAAAAAGGTTTTATAAAAGTTTTATAAAAAGTG
Organism: Mus caroli; assembly: GCF_978045245.1. Taxonomy (NCBI): domain Eukaryota; kingdom Metazoa; phylum Chordata; class Mammalia; order Rodentia; family Muridae; genus Mus; species Mus caroli. The sequence continues at coordinate 10,304 of NW_028228147.1, read as the reverse complement.
TGAAAGAAAGAAAGAAAGAAAGAAAGAAAAGTTTATAATAAAAAGTTTTTATAAAAGTTTTATAGAAAGTGTGAAAGAAAGAAAGAAAGAAAGAAAGAAAGAAAGAAAAGTTTATAATAAAAAGTTTTTATAAAAGTTTTATAAAAAGTGTGAAAGAAAGAAAGAAAGAAAGAAAGAAAGAAAGAAAAGTTTATAATAAAAAGTTTTTATAAAAGTTTTATAAAAAGTGTGAAAGAAAGAAAGAAAGAAAGAAAGAAAAGTTTATAATAAAAAGTTTTTATAAAAGTTTTATAAAAAGTGTGAAAGAAAGAAAGAAAGAAAGAAAGAAAGAAAGAAAAGTTTATAATAAAAAGTTTTTATAAAAGTTTTATAAAAAGTGTGAAAGAAAGAAAGAAAGAAAGAAAGAAAGAAAGAAAAGTTTATAATAAAAAGTTTTTATAAAAGTTTTATAAAAAGTGTGAAAGAAAGAAAGAAAGAAAGAAAGAAAGAAAAGTTTATAATAAAAAGTTTTTATAAAAGTTTTATAAAAAGTGTGAAAGAAAGAAAGAAAGAAAGAAAAGTTTATAATAAAAAGTTTTTATAAAAGTTTTATAAAAAGTGTGAAAGAAAGAAAGAAAGAAAGAAAGAAAGAAAAGTTTATAATAAAAAGTTTTTATAAAAGTTTTATAAAAAGTGTGAAAGAAAGAAAGAAAGAAAGAAAAGTTTATAATAAAAAGTTTTTATAAAAGTTTTATAAAAAGTGTGAAAGAAAGAAAGAAAGAAAGAAAGAAAGAAAAGTTTATAATAAAAAGTTTTTATAAAAGTTTTATAAAAAGTGTGAAAGAAAGAAAGAAAGAAAGAAAGAAAGAAAAGTTTATAATAAAAAGTTTTTATAAAAGTTTTATAAAAAGTGTGAAAGAAAGAAAGAAAGAAAGAAAGAAAGAAAGTTTATAATAAAAAGTTTTTATAAAAGTTTTATAAAAAGTGTGAATGAAAGAAAGAAAGAAAGAAAGAAAAGTTTATAATAAAAAGTTTTTATAAAAGTTTTATAAAAAGTGTGAAATAAAGAAAGAAAGAAAGAAAGAAAGAAAGGAAGAGAGAAAGAAAAGTTTATAATAAAAAGTTTTTATAAAAGTTTTATAAAAAGTGTGAATGAAAGAAAGAAAGAAAGAAAGAAATAAAGAAAGAAAGAAAAGTTTATAATAAAAAGTTTTTATAAAAGTTTTATAAAAAGTGTGAAAGAAAGAAAGAAAGAAAGAAAAGTTTATAATAAAAAGTTTTTATAAAAGTTTTATAAAAACTGTGAAAGAAAGAAAGAAGGAAAGAAAGAAAAGTTTATAATAAAAAGTTTATATAAAAGTTTTATAAAAAGTGTGAAAGAAAGAAAGAAAAGTTTATAATAAAAAATTTTTATAAAAGTTTTATAAAAAGTGTGAAAGAAAGAAAGAAAGAAAGAAAGAAAGAAAGAAAGAAAGAAAAGTTTATAATAAAAAGTTTTTATAAAAGTTTTATAAAAAGTGTGAAAGAAAGAAAGAAAGAAAGAAAAGTTTATAATAAAAAGTTTTTATAAAAGTTTTATAAAAAGTGTGAAAGAAAGAAAGAAAGAAAGAAAGAAAAGTTTATAATAAAAAGTTTTTATAAAAGTTTTATAAAAAGTGTGAAAGAAAGAAAGAAAGAAAGAAAGAAAGAAAGAAAAGTTTATAATAAAAAGTTTTTATAAAAGTTTTATAGAAAGTGTGAAAGAAAGAAAGAAAGAAAGAAAGAAAGAAAGAAAAGTTTATAATAAAAAGTTTTTATAAAAGTTTTATAGAAAGTGTGAAAGAAAGAAAGAAAGAAAGAAAGAAAAGTTTATAATAAAAAGTTTTTATAAAAGTTTTATAAAAAGTGTGAAAGAAAGAAAGAAAGAAAGAAAGAAAGAAAAGTTCATAATAAAAAGTTTTTATAAAAGTTTTATAAAAAGTGTGAAAGAAAGAAAAGTTTATAATAAAAAGTTTTTATAAAAGTTTTATAAAAAGTGTGAAAGAAAGAAAGAAAGAAAGAGAGAAAAGTTTATAATAAAAAGTTTTTATAAAAGTTTTATAAAAAGTGTGAAAGAAAGAAAGAAAGAAAGAAAGAAAAGTTTATAATAAAAAGTTTTTATAAAAGTTTTATAAAAACTGTGAAAGAAAGAAAAAAAGAAAGAAAGAAAGAAAGAAAGAAAAGTTTATAATAAAAAGTTTTTATAAAAGTTTTATAAAAAGTGTGAAAGAAAGAAAGAAAGAAAGAAAGAAAGAAAGAAAGAAAGAAAAGTTTATAATAAAAAGTTTTTATAAAAGTTTTATAAAAAGTGTGAAAGAAAGAAAGAAAGAAAGAAAAGTTTATAATAAAAAGTTTTTATAAAAGTTTTATAAAAAGTGTGAAAGAAAGAAAGAAAGAAAGAAAGAAAGAAAAGTTTATAATAAAAAGTTTTTATAAAAGTTTTATAAAAAGTGTGAAAGAAAGAAAGAAAGAAAGAAAGAAAAGTTTATAATAAAAAGTTTTTATAAAAGTTTTATAAAAAGTGTGAAAGAAAGAAAGAAAGAAAGAAAGAAAGAAAGAAAAGTTTATAATAAAAAGTTTTTATAAAAGTTTTATAAAAAGTGTGAAAGAAAGAAAGAAAGAAAGAAAGAAAGAAAGAAAAGTTTATAATAAAAAGTTTTTATAAAAGTTTTATAAAAAGTGTGAAAGAAAGAAAGAAAGAAAGAAAGAAAAGTTTATAATAAAAAGTTTTTATAAAAGTTTTATAAAAAGTGTGAAAGAAAGAAAGAAAGAAAGAAAGAAAGAAAAGTTTATAATAAAAAGTTTTTATAAAAGTTTTATAAAAAGTGTGAAAGAAAGAAAGAAAGAAAGAAAGAAAGAAAAGTTTATAATAAAAAGTTTTTATAAAAGTTTTATAAAAAGTGTGAAAGAAAGAAAGAAAGAAAGAAAGAAAGAAAAGTTTATAATAAAAAGTTTTTATAAAAGTTTTATAAAAAGTGTGAAAGAAAGAAAGAAAGAAAGAAAGAAAGAAAGAAAAGTTTATAATAAAAAGTTTTTATAAAAGTTTTATAAAAAGTGTGAAAGAAAGAAAGAAAGAAAGAAAGAAAGAAAGAAAAGTTTATAATAAAAAGTTTTTATAAAAGTTTTATAAAAAGTGTGAAAGAAAGAAAGAAAGAAAGAAAGAAAAGTTTATAATAAAAAGTTTTTATAAAAGTTTTATAAAAAGTGTGAAAGAAAGAAAGAAAGAAAGAAAGAAAAGTTTATAATAAAAAGTTTTTATAAAAGTTTTATAAAAATTGTGAAAGAAAGAAAGAAAGAAAGAAAGAAAAGTTTATAATAAAAAGTTTTTATAAAAGTTTTATAAAAAGTGTGAAAGAAAGAAAGAAAGAAAGAAAGAAAGAAAAGTTTATAATAAAAAGTTTTTATAAAAGTTTTATAAAAAGTGTGAAAGAAAGAAAGAAAGAAAGAAAGAAAGAAAAGTTTATAATAAAAAGTTTTTATAAAAGTTTTATAAAAAGTGTGAAAGAAAGAAAGAAAGAAAGAAAGAAAGAAAGAAAGAAAAGTTTATAATAAAAAGTTTTTATAAAAGTTTTATAAAAAGTGTGAAAGAAAGAAAGAAAGAAAGAAAAGTTTATAATAAAAAGTTTTTATAAAAGTTTTATAAAAAGTGTGAAAGAAAGAAAGAAAGAAAGAAAGAAAAGTTTATAATAAAAAGGTTTTATAAAAGTTTTATAAAAAGTGTGAAAGAAAGAAAGAAAGAAAGAAAGAAAAGTTTATAATAAAAAGTTTTTATAAAAGTTTTATAGAAAGTGTGAAAGAAAGAAAGAAAGAAAGAAAGAAAGAAAGAAAGAAAGAAAAGTTTATAATAAAAAGTTTTTATAAAAGTTTTATAAAAAGTGTGAAAGAAAGAAAGAAAGAAAGAAAGAAAGAAAAGTTTATAATAAAAAGTTTTTATAAAAGTTTTATAAAAAGTGTGAAAGAAAGAAAGAAAGAAAGAAAGAAAAGTTTATAATAAAAAGTTTTTATAAAAGTTTTATAAAAAGTGTGAAAGAAAGAAAGAAAGAAAGAAAGAAAGAAAGAAAAGTTTATAATAAAAAGTTTTTATAAAAGTTTTATAAAAAGTGTGAAAGAAAGAAAGAAAGAAAGAAAGAAAGAAAGAAAAGTTTATAATAAAAAGTTTTTATAAAAGTTTTATAAAAAGTGTGAAAGAAAGAAAGAAAGAAAGAAAGAAAGAAAAGTTTATAATAAAAAGTTTTTATAAAAGTTTTATAAAAAGTGTGAAAGAAAGAAAGAAAGAAAGAAAAGTTTATAATAAAAAGTTTTTATAAAAGTTTTATAAAAAGTGTGAAAGAAAGAAAGAAAGAAAGAAAAGTTTATAATAAAAAGTTTTTATAAAAGTTTTATAAAATGTGTGAAAGAAAGAAAGAAAGAAAGAAAGAAAGAAAAGTTTATAATAAAAAGTTTTTATAAAAGTTTTATAAAAAGTGTGAAAGAAAGAAAGAAAGAAAGAAAGAAAGAAAAGTTTATAATAAAAAGTTTTTATAAAAGTTTTATAAAAAGTGTGAAAGAAAGAAAGAAAGAAAGAAAGAAAGAAAGAAAAGTTTATAATAAAAAGTTTTTATAAAAGTTTTATAAAAAGTGTGAAAGAAAGAAAGAAAGAAAGAAAGAAAGAAAGTTTATAATAAAAAGTTTTTATAAAAGTTTTATAAAAAGTGTGAAAGAAAGAAAGAAAGAAAGAAAGAAAAGTTTATAATAAAAAGTTTTTATAAAAGTTTTATAAAAAGTGTGAAATAAAGAAAGAAAGAAAGAAAGAAAGAAAGGAAGAGAGAAAGAAAAGTTTATAATAAAAAGTTTTTATAAAAGTTTTATAAAAAGTGTGAATGAAAGAAAGAAAGAAAGAAAGAAAGAAAGAAAAGTTTATAATAAAAAGTTTTTATAAAAGTTTTATAAAAAGTGTGAAAGAAAGAAAGAAAGAAAGAAAAGTTTATAATAAAAAGTTTTTATAAAAGTTTTATAAAAACTGTGAAAGAAAGAAAGAAGGAAAGAAAGAAAAGTTTATAATAAAAGTTTATATAAAAGTTTTATAAAAAGTGTGAAAGAAAGAAAGAAAAGTTTATAATAAAAAGTTTTTATAAAAGTTTTATAAAAAGTGTGAAAGAAAGAAAGAAAGAAAGAAAGAAAGAAAGAAAGAAAGAAAAGTTTATAATAAAAAGTTTTTATAAAAGTTTTATAAAAAGTGTGAAAGAAAGAAAGAAAGAAAGAAAAGTTTATAATAAAAAGTTTTTATAAAAGTTTTATAAAAAGTGTGAAAGAAAGAAAGAAAGAAAGAAAGAAAAGTTTATAATAAAAAGGTTTTATAAAAGTTTTATAAAAAGTGTGAAAGAAAGAAAGAAAGAAAGAAAGAAAGAAAGAAAAGTTTATAATAAAAAGTTTTTATAAAAGTTTTATAGAAAGTGTGAAAGAAAGAAAGAAAGAAAGAAAGAAAGAAAAGTTTATAATAAAAAGTTTTTATAAAAGTTTTATAGAAAGTGTGAAAGAAAGAAAGAAAGAAAGAAAGAAAAGTTTATAATAAAAAGTTTTTATAAAAGTTTTATAAAAAGTGTGAAAGAAAGAAAGAAAGAAAGAAAGAAAGAAAAGTTCATAATAAAAAGTTTTTATAAAAGTTTTATAAAAAGTGTGAAAGAAAGAAAAGTTTATAATAAAAAGTTTTTATAAAAGTTTTATAAAAAGTGTGAAAGAAAGAAAGAAAGAAAGAGAGAAAAGTTTATAATAAAAAGTTTTTATAAAAGTTTTATAAAAAGTGTGAAAGAAAGAAAGAAAGAAAGAAAGAAAAGTTTATAATAAAAAGTTTTTATAAAAGTTTTATAAAAACTGTGAAAGAAAGAAAAAGAAAGAAAGAAAGAAAGAAAGAAAAGTTTATAATAAAAAGTTTTTATAAAAGTTTTATAAAAAGTGTGAAAGAAAGAAAGAAAGAAAGAAAGAAAGAAAGAAGAAAGAAAGTTTATAATAAAAAGTTTTTATAAAAGTTTTATAAAAAGTGTGAAAGAAAGAAAGAAAGAAAGAAAAGTTTATAATAAAAAGTTTTTATAAAAGTTTTATAAAAAGTGTGAAAGAAAGAAAGAAAGAAAGAAAGAAAGAAAAGTTTATAATAAAAAGTTTTTATAAAAGTTTTATAAAAAGTGTGAAAGAAAGAAAGAAAGAAAGAAAGAAAGAAAAGTTTATAATAAAAAGTTTTTATAAAAGTTTTATAAAAAGTGTGAAAGAAAGAAAGAAAGAAAGAAAGAAAGAAAGAAAAGTTTATAATAAAAAGTTTTTATAAAAGTTTTATAAAAAGTGTGAAAGAAAGAAAGAAAGAAAGAAAGAAAGAAAGAAAAGTTTATAATAAAAAGTTTTTATAAAAGTTTTATAAAAAGTGTGAAAGAAAGAAAGAAAGAAAGAAAGAAAAGTTTATAATAAAAAGTTTTTATAAAAGTTTTATAAAAAGTGTGAAAGAAAGAAAGAAAGAAAGAAAGAAAGAAAAGTTTATAATAAAAAGTTTTTATAAAAGTTTTATAAAAAGTGTGAAAGAAAGAAAGAAAGAAAGAAAGAAAGAAAAGTTTATAATAAAAAGTTTTTATAAAAGTTTTATAAAAAGTGTGAAAGAAAGAAAGAAAGAAAGAAAGAAAGAAAAGTTTATAATAAAAAGTTTTTATAAAAGTTTTATAAAAAGTGTGAAAGAAAGAAAGAAAGAAAGAAAGAAAGAAAAGTTTATAATAAAAAGTTTTTATAAAAGTTTTATAAAAAGTGTGAAAGAAAGAAAGAAAGAAAGAAAGAAAGAAAGAAAAGTTTATAATAAAAAGTTTTTATAAAAGTTTTATAAAAAGTGTGAAAGAAAGAAAGAAAGAAAGAAAGAAAAGTTTATAATAAAAAGTTTTTATAAAAGTTTTATAAAAAGTGTGAAAGAAAGAAAGAAAGAAAGAAAGAAAAGTTTATAATAAAAAGTTTTTATAAAAGTTTTATAAAAATTGTGAAAGAAAGAAAGAAAAGAAAGAAAGAAAAGTTTATAATAAAAAGTTTTTATAAAAGTTTTATAAAAAGTGTGAAAGAAAGAAAGAAAGAAAGAAAGAAAGAAAAGTTTATAATAAAAAGTTTTATAAAAGTTTTATAAAAAGTGTGAAAGAAAGAAAGAAAGAAAGAAAGAAAGAAAAGTTTATAATAAAAAGTTTTTATAAAAGTTTTATAAAAAGTGTGAAAGAAAGAAAGAAAGAAAGAAAGAAAGAAAAGTTTATAATAAAAAGTTTTTATAAAAGTTTTATAAAAAGTGTGAAAGAAAGAAAGAAAGAAAGAAAGAAAGTTTATAATAAAAAGTTTTTATAAAAGTTTTATAAAAAAGTGTGAAAGAAAGAAAGAAAGAAAGAAAAGTTTATAATAAAAAGTTTTATAAAAGTTTTATAAAAAGTGTGAAAGAAAGAAAGAAAGAAAGAAAGAGAAAGAAAGAAAAGTTTATAATAAAAAGTTTTTATAAAAGTTTTATAAAAAGTGTGAAAGAAAGAAAGAAAGAAAGAAAGAAAGAAAAGTTTATAATAAAAAGTTTTTATAAAAGTTTTATAAAAAGTGTGAAAGAAAGAAAGAAAGAAAGAAAGAAAAGTTTATAATAAAAAGTTTTTATAAAAGTTTTATAAAAAATGTGAAAGAAAGAAAGAAGGAAAGAAAGAAAAGTTTATAATAAAAAGTTTATATAAAAGTTTTATAAAAAGTGTGAAAGAAAGAAAGAAAAAGTTTATAATAAAAAGTTTTTATAAAAGTTTTATAAAAAGTGTGAAAGAAAGAAAGAAGAAGAAAGAAAGAAAGAAAGAAAAGTTTATAATAAAAAGTTTTTATAAAAGTTTTATAAAAAGTGTGAAAGAAAGAAAGAAAGAAAGAAAGAAAAGTTTATAATAAAAAGTTTTTATAAAAGTTTTATAAAAAGTGTGAAAGAAAGAAAGAAAGAAAGAAAGAAAGAAGAAGTTTATAATAAAAAGTTTTTATAAAAGTTTTATAAAAAGTGTGAAAGAAGAAAGAAAGAAAGAAAGAAAGAAAGAAAAGTTTATAATAAAAAGTTTTTATAAAAGTTTTATAAAAAGTGTGAAAGAAAGAAAGAAAGAAAGAAAGAAAGAAAAGTTTATAATAAAAAGTTTTTATAAAAGTTTTATAAAAAGTGTGAAAGAAGAAAGAAAGAAAGAAAGAAAGAAAGAAAAGTTTATAATAAAAAGTTTTTATAAAAGTTTTATAAAAAGTGTGAAAGAAAGAAAGAAAGAAAGAAAGAAAGAAAGAAAAGTTTATAATAAAAAGTTTTTATAAAAGTTTTATAAAAAGTGTGAAAGAAAGAAAGAAAGAAAGAAAGAAAGAAAAGTTTATAATAAAAAGTTTTTATAAAAGTTTTATAAAAAGTGTGAAAGAAAGAAAGAAAGAAAGAAAGAAAGAAAAGTTTATAATAAAAAGTTTTTATAAAAGTTTTATAAAAAGTGTGAAAGAAAGAAAGAAAGAAAGAAAAGTTTATAATAAAAAGTTTTTATAAAAGTTTTATAAAAAGTGTGAAAGAAAGAAAGAAAGAAAGAAAGAAAAGTTTATAATAAAAAGTTTTTATAAAAGTTTTATAAAAAGTGTGAAAGAAAGAAAGAAAGAAAGAAAGAAAGAAAGAAAAGTTTATAATAAAAAGTTTTTATAAAAGTTTTATAAAAAGTGTGAAAGAAAGAAAGAAAGAAAGAAAGAAGAAAAGTTTATAATAAAAAGTTTTTATAAAAGTTTTATAAAAAGTGTGAAAGAAAGAAGAAAGAAAGAAAGAAAAGTTTATAATAAAAAGTTTTTATAAAAGTTTTATAAAAAGTGTGAAAGAAGAAAGAAAGAAAGAAAAGTTTATAATAAAAAGTTTTTATAAAAGTTTTATAAAAAGTGTGAAAGAAAGAAAGAAAGAAAGAAAGAAAAGTTTATAATAAAAAGTTTTTTATAAAAGTTTTATAAAAAGTGTGAAAGAAAGAAAGAAGAAAGAAAGAAAGAAAGAAAAGTTTATAATAAAAAGTTTTTATAAAAGTTTTATAAAAAGTGTGAAAGAAAGAAAGAAAGAAAGAAAGAAAGAAAAGTTTATAATAAAAAGTTTTTATAAAAGTTTTATAAAAAAGTGTGAAAGAAAGAAAGAAAGAAAGAAAGAAAGTTTATAATAAAAAGTTTTTATAAAAGTTTTATAAAAAGTGTGAAAGAAAGAAAGAAAGAAAGAAAGAAAAAGTTTATAATAAAAAGTTTTTATAAAAGTTTTATAAAAAGTGTGAAAGAAAGAAAGAAAGAAAGAAAGAAAAGTTTATAATAAAAAGTTTTTATAAAAGTTTTATAAAAAGTGTGAAAGAAAGAAAGAAAGAAAAGAAAGAAAGAAAAGTTATAATAAAAAGTTTTTATAAAAGTTTTATAAAAAGTGTGAAAGAAAGAAAGAAAGAAAGAAAGAAAAGTTTATAATAAAAAGTTTTTATAAAAGTTTTATAAAAAGTGTGAAAGAAAGAAAGAAAGAAAGAAAGAAAGAAGAAAAGTTTATAATAAAAAGTTTTTATAAAAGTTTTATAAAAAGTGTGAAAGAAAAGAAAGAAAGAAAGAAAGAAAAGTTTATAATAAAAAGTTTTTATAAAAGTTTTATAAAAGTGTGAAAGAAAGAAAGAAGAAAGAAAGAAAGAAAAGTTTATAATAAAAAGTTTTTATAAAAGTTTTATAAAAAGTGTGAAAGAAAGAAAGAAAGAAAGAAAGAAAGAAAAGTTTATAATAAAAAGTTTTTATAAAAGTTTTATAAAAAGTGTGAAAGAAAGAAAGAAAGAAAGAAAGAAAGAAAAGTTATAATAAAAAGTTTTATAAGTTTTAAAAAAGTGAAGAAAAGTTATAAAAGTAAGAAAGAGAAGAAAGAAAGTTTATAATAAAAAGTTTTTATAAAAGTTTTATAAAAGTGAAAGAAAGAAAGAGAGAAAAGTTATAATAAAAGTTTTATAAAAGTTTAAAGGAAAGAAAGAAAGAAGAAAAGTTTATAATAAAAAGTTTTTATAAAAGTTTTATAAAAAGTGTGAAAGAAAGAAAAGAAAGAAAGAAAGAAAGAAAGAAAAGTTTATAATAAAAAGTTTTTATAAAAGTTTTATAAAAAGTGTGAAAGAAAGAAAGAAAGAAAGAAAGAAAGAAGAAAGAAAGAAAGTTTATAATAAAAAGTTTTTATAAAAGTTTTATAAAAAGTGTGAAAGAAAGAAGAAAGAAGAAAGAAAAAGTTTATAATAAAAAGTTTTTATAAAAGTTTTATAAAAAGTGTGAAAGAAAGAAAGAAAGAAAGAAAGAAAGAAAAGTTT
>NW_028228146.1:0-32444 GCF_978045245.1 Mus caroli | reverse complement strand
CAAAAAATGAGAAAAATACACTGTAGAAGCTGGAATATGGTAAGAAACCCTGAAAAAGTCAAAAAATAAGAAAATCACACTTGTAGAACCTCCAATATGGTGAGAAACCCTGAAAAAGTCGAAAAATGATAAAATCACACTGTAGGACCTGCAATATGGTTGAGAAACACTGAATCAGTCGAAAAATAAGAAAATCACACTTGTAGAACCTCCAATATGGTGAGAAACCCTGAAAAAGTCGAAAAATGAGAAAATCACACTGTAGGACCTGGAATATGGTGAGAAACCCTGAAAAAGTCTTAAAATGAGAAAATCATACTTTAGGACTTGGAATAAGATGAGAAACCCTGAAAAGTCAAAAAATGAGAAATCACACTGTAGTACCTGGAATAATGTTGAGAAACCCTGAAAAGCCTTAAAATGAGAAAATCACACTGTAGGACCTGGAATATGGTGAGAAACTCTGAAATAGTCGAAAAAAGAGAAAAATCACACTCTAGGACTTGGAATATGATGAGAAACCCTGAAAAGGTCAAAAAATGAGAAAAGCACACTGTAGTACCTGGAATATGGTGAGAAACCATGAAAAAGTCTAAAAATGAGAAAATCAAACAGTAGGACCTGGAATATGGTGAGAAACCCTGAAAGATAGAAAAATAAGAAAATCAAACTTGTAGTACCTGCTATATGGTGAGAAACCCTGAAAACGTCAAAAAAGGAGAAATCACAATATAGGACTTGGAATAAGATGAGAAACCCGTGAAAAAGACAAAAAATGACAAAAATACACGGTAGGAGCTGAAATATGGTGAGCAACCCTGAAAAATTCAAAAAATGAGAAAAATCACAATGTAGAAACCTGGATATGGTGAGAAATTCTGAAAAAAGTCTAAAAATTAGAAAAATTACACCTAGGACTTGGAATATGATGAGAAACCCTGAAAAAGTCGAAAAATGAGAAAAATCACACATTAGGACCTGCAATATGGTGAGAAACACTGAATCAGTCGAAAAATAAGAAAATCACACTTGTAGGACCTCCAATAGGGTGAAAAACCCTGAAAAAGTCGAAAAATGAGAAAAATTACAGTGTAGGACATGGAATATGGTGAGAAACATGAAAAAGTCAAAAATGAGAAAATGACGCAATAGGTCCTGGAATTTGGAGAGAGAAACACTGAAAAAGTCTAAAATAAGAAAATCACACTGTAGTACCTGGAATATGGTGACAAACCCTGAAAAAGTCAAAAAATGAGAAAATTACACTGTAGGACCTGGAATATGTTGAGAAACCCTTTAAAAGTCGAAAAAAGAGAAAATCACCCTGTAGGACTTGGAATAAGATGAGAAAACCTGAAAAAGTCTCAAAATGAGAAAATAACACTGTAGTATCTTGAATATGGTGAGTAAACACTGAAAAAGTCTAAAAATGAGAAAATCACACAGTAGGACCTGCAATATGGTGAGAAACACTGAAAAAGTCAAAAAATGAGAAAATTACACTGTAGGACCTGGAATATGGTGAGAAACCCTGAAGCAGTCAAAAAATAAGAAAATCAAATTTGTCATATCTGCAATATGGTGAGAAACCCTGAAAAAGTCAAAAAATGAGAAAAATACACTGAAGGAGCTGGAATATGGTGAGAAACCCTGAAAAAGTCAAAAAATAAGAAATTCACACTTGTAGGACCTGCAATATGGTGAGAAACCCTGAAAAAGTTGAAAAATGAGAAAATCACACTGTAGGACTTGGAATAAGATGAGACACCCTGAAAAAGTCAAAAAATGAGAAAATCACCCTGTAGGACTTGGAATAAGATGAGAAACCCTGAAAAAGTTGAAAAATGAGGAAAATCACACTGTAGAAGATTGGAATATTGTTGAGCAATCCTGAAAAAGTCAAAAAATGAGAAAAATCACACTGTGGGAACCTGGAATATGGTGAGAAACTCTGAAAAAGGTGAAAAATTAGAAAAATCAGTCTCTAGGACTTGGAATATGATGAGAAACCCTGAAAAAGTCAAAAAATGAGAAAATCACACTGTAGGACTTGGAATATGATGAAAAACCCTGAAAAAGTCGAAAAATTTGAAAATCACACTGTAGAAGATGGAATTTGGTGAGTAACCCTGAAAAAAGTAAATAATTAGAAAAATCACACTCTAGGACTTAGAATATGATGAGGAACCCTATAAAAGTCGAAAAATGAGAAAATCACACTGTAGTAGCTGGAATATGGTGAGAAACACTGAAAAAGTCTCAAAATGAGAAAATCACACATTAGGACCTGCAATATGGTGATAAACACTTAAACAGTCAAAAAATAAGAAAATCAAACTTGTAGTACTTGCACTAGGGTGAGAAACCCTGAAAATTTCCAAAAATGCGAAAATCACACTGTAGGATTTAGAATATGATGAGTAACCGTGAAAAAGTCAAAAAATGAGAAATACACTGTAGAAGCTGGAATATGGTAAGAAACCCTGAAAAAGTCAAAAAATAAGAAAATCACACTTGTAGAACCTCCAATATGGTGAGAAACCCTGAAAAAGTCGAAAAATGATAAAATCACACTGTAGGACCTGCAATATGGTGAGAAACACTGAATCAGTCGAAAAATAAGAAAATCACACTTGTAGAACCTCCAATATGGTGAGAAACTCTGAAAAAGTCGAAAAATGAGAAAATCACACTGTAGGACCTGGAATATGGTGAGAAACCCTGAAAAAGTCTTAAAATGAGAAAATCATACTTTAGGACTTGGAATAAGATGAGAAACCCTGAAAAAGTCAAAAAATGAGAAAATCACACTGTAGTACCTGGAATATGTTGAGAAACCCTGAAAAGCCTTAAAATGAGAAAATCACACTGTAGACCTGGAATATGGTGAGAAAACTCTGAAATAGTCGAAAAAAGAGAAAATCACACTCTAGGACTTGGAATATGATGAGAAACCCTGAAAAGGTCAAAAAAATGAGAAAAGCACACTGTAGTACCTGGAATATGGTGAGAAACCATGAAAAAGTCTAAAAATGAGAAAATCAAACAGTAGGACCTGGAATATGGTGAGAAACCCCTGAAAGATAGAAAAATAAGAAAATCAAACTTGTAGTACCTGCTATACTGGTTAGAAACCCTGAAAACGTCAAAAAAGGAGAAAATCACAATATAGGACTTGGAATAAGATGAGAAACCGTGAAAAAGACAAAAAATGACAAAAATACACGGGTAGGAGCTGAAATATGGTGAGCAACCCTGAAAAATTCAAAAAATGAGAAAAATCACAATGTAGAACCTGGGAATATGGTGAGAAATTCTGAAAAAGTCTAAAATTAGAAAAATTACACCTAGGACTTGGAATATGATGAGAAACCCTGAAAAAGTCGAAAAATGAGAAAAATCACACATTAGGACCTGCAATATGGTGAGAAACACTGAATCAGTCGAAAAATAAGAAAATCACACTTGTAGGACCTCCAATAGGGTGAAAAACCCTGAAAAAGTCGAAAAATGAGAAAATTACAGTGTAGGACATGGAATATGGTGAGAAACCATGAAAAAGTCAAAAATGAGAAAATGACGCAATAGGTCCTGGAATTTGGAGAGAAACACTGAAAAAGTCTAAAATAAGAAAATCACACTGTAGTACCTGGAATATGATGACAAACCCTGAAAAAGTCAAAAAATGAGAAAATTACACTGTAGGACCTGGAATATGTTGAGAAACCTTTAAAAGTCGAAAAAAGAGAAAATCACCCTTGTAGGTCTTGGAATAAGATGAGAAAACCTGAAAAAGTCTCAAAATGAGAAAATAACACTGTAAGTATCTTGAATATGGTGAGTAAACACTGAAAAAGTCTAAAAATGAGAAAATCACACAGTAGGACCTGCAATATGGTGAGAAACACTGAAAAAGTCAAAAAATGAGAAAATTACACTGTAGGACCTGGAATATGGTGAGGAAACCCTGAAGCAGTCAAAAAATAAGAAAATCAAATTTGTCATATCTGCAATATGGTGAGAAACCCTGAAAAAGTCAAAAAATGAGAAAAATACACTGAAGGAGCTGGAATATGGTGAGAAACCCTGAAAAAGTCAAAAAATAAGAAATTCACACTTGTAGGACCTGCAATATGGTGAGAAACCCTGAAAAAGTTGAAAAATGAGAAAATCACACTGTAGGACTTGGAATAAGATGAGACACCCTGAAAAAGTCAAAAAATGAGAAAATCACCCTGTAGGACTTGGAATAAGATGAGAGAACCCTGAAAAAGTTGAAAAATGAGAAAATCACACTGTAGAAGATGGAATATGTTGAGCAATCCTGAAAAAGTCAAAAAATGAGAAAAATCACACTGTGGAACCTGGAATATGGTGAGAAACTCTGAAAAAGGTGAAAAATTAGAAAAATCACTCTCTAGGACTTGGAATATGATGAGAAACCCTGAAAAAGTCAAAAAATGAGAAAATCACACTGTAGGACTTGGAATATGATGAAAAACCCTGAAAAAGTCGAAAAATTTGAAAATCACACTGTAGAGATGGAATTTGGTGAGTAAACCCTGAAAAAGTAAATAATTAGAAAAATCACACTCTAGGACTTAGAATATGATGAGGAACCCTATAAAAGTCGAAAAATGAGAAAATCACACTGTAGTAGCTGGAATATGGTGAGAAAACACTGAAAAAGTCTCAAAATGAGAAAATCACACATTAGGACCTGCAATATGGTGATAAACACTTAAACAGTCAAAAAATAAGAAAATCAAACTTGTAGTACTTGCACTAGGGTGAGAAACCCTGAAAATTTCCAAAAATGCGAAAATCACACTGTAGGATTTAGAATATGATGAGTAACCGTGAAAAGTCAAAAAATGAGAAAAATACACTGTAGAAGCTGGAATATGGTAAGAAACCCTGAAAAAGTCAAAAAATAAGAAAATCACACTTGTAGAACCTCCAATATGGTGAGAAACCCTGAAAAAGTCGAAAAAATGATAAAATCACACTGTAGGACCTGCAATATGGTGAGAAACACTGAATCAGTCGAAAAATAAGAAAATCACACTTGTAGAACCTCCAATATGGTGAGAAACCCTGAAAAAGTCGAAAAATGAGAAAATCACACTGTAGGACCTGGAATATGGTGAGAAACCCTGAAAAAGTCTTAAAATGAGGAAAATCATACTTTAGGACTTGGAATAAGATGAGAAACCCTGAAAAAGTCAAAAAATGAGAAAATCACACTGTAGTACCTGGAATATGTTGAGAAACCCTGAAAAGCCTTAAAATGAGAAAATCACACTGTAGGACCTGGAATATGGTGAGAAACTCTGAAATAGTCGAAAAAAGAGAAAATCACACTCTAGGACTTGGAATATGATGAGAAACCCTGAAAGGTCAAAAAAATGAGAAAAGCACACTGTAGTACCTGGAATATGGTGAGAAACCATGAAAAGGTCTAAAAATGAGAAAATCAAACAGTAGGACCTGGAATATGGTGAGAAACCCTGAAAGATAGAAAAATAAGAAAATCAAACTTGTAGTACCTGCTATATGGTGAGAAACCCTGAAAACGTCAAAAAAGGAGAAAATCACAATATAGGACTTGGAATAAGATGAGAAACCGTGAAAAAGACAAAAATGACAAAAATACACGGTAGGAGCTGAAATATGGTGAGCAACCCTGAAAAATTCAAAAAATGAGAAAAATCACAATGTAGAACCTGGAATATGGTGAGAAATTCTGAAAAAGTCTAAAAATTAGAAAAATTACACCTAGGACTTGGAATATGATGAGAAACCCTGAAAAAGTCGAAAAATGAGAAAAATCACACATTAGGACCTGCAATATGGTGAGAAACACTGAATCAGTCGAAAAATAAGAAAATCACACTTGTAGGACCTCCAATAGGGGTGAAAAACCCTGAAAAAGTCGAAAAATGAGAAAATTACAGTGTAAGGACATGGAATATGGTGAGAAACCATGAAAAAGTCAAAAATGAGAAAATGACGCAATAGGTCCTGGAATTTGGAGAGAAACACTGAAAAAGTCTAAAATAAGAAAATCACACTGTAGTACCTGGAATATGATGACAAACCCTGAAAAAGTCAAAAAATGAGAAAATTACACTGTAGGACCTGGAATATGTTGAGAAACCCTTTAAAAGTCGAAAAAAGAGAAAATCACCCTGTAGGTCTTGGAATAAGATGAGAAAACCTGAAAAAGTCTCAAAATGAGAAAATAACACTGTAGTATCTTGAATATGGTGAGTAAACACTGAAAAAGTCTAAAAATGAGAAAATCACACAGTAGGACCTGCAATATGGTGAGAAACACTGAAAAAGTCAAAAAATGAGAAATTACACTGTAGGACCTGGAATATGGTGAGAAACCCTGAAGCAGTCAAAAAATAAGAAAATCAAATTTGTCATATCTGCAATATGGTGAGAAACCCTGAAAAAGTCAAAAAATGAGAAAAAATACACTGAAGGAGCTGGAATATGGTGAGAAACCCTGAAAAAGTCAAAAAATAAGAAATTCACACTTGTAGGACTGCAATATGGTGAGAAACCCTGAAAAAGTTGAAAAATGAGAAAATCACACTGTAGGACTTGGAATAAGATGAGACACCCTGAAAAAGTCAAAAATGAGAAAATCACCCTGTAGGACTTGGAATAAGATGAGAAACCCTGAAAAAGTTGAAAAATGAGAAAATCACACTGTAGAAGATGGAATATGTTGAGCAATCCTGAAAAAGTCAAAAAATGAGAAAAATCACACTGTGGAACCTGGAATATGGTGAGAAACTCTGAAAAAGGTGAAAAATTAGAAAAATCACTCTCTAGGACTTGGAATATGATGATGAGAAACCCTGAAAAAGTCAAAAAATGAGAAAATCACACTGTAGGACTTGGAAATATGATGAAAAACCCTGAAAAAGTCGAAAAATTTGAAAATCACACTGTAGAAGATGGAATTTGGTGAGTAACCCTGAAAAAGTAAATAATTAGAAAAATCACACTCTAGGACTTAGAATATGATGAGGAACCCTATAAAAGTCGAAAAATGAGAAAATCACACTGTAGTAGCTGGAATATGGTGAGAAACACTGAAAAAGTCTCAAAATGAGAAAATCACACATTAGGACCTGCAATATGGTGATAAACACTTAAACAGTCAAAAAATAAGAAAATCAAACTTGTAGTACCTGCAATATGGTGAGAAACCCTGAAAAATTCCAAAAATGAGAAAAATCACACTGTAGGATTTAGAATATGATGAAGAAACCGTGAAAAAGTCAAAATTGAGAAAATCACACTGTAGGACCTGGAATATGGTGAGAAAACCCTTAAAAGTCTTAAAAAGAGAAAATCACACTCTAGGACTTGGAATATGATGAGAAATCCTGAACAAGTCAAAAAATGAGAAAATCACACTGTAGGACTTGGAATAAGATGAGAAACCGTGAAAAAGACAAAAAATGACAAAAAATGCACTGTAGGAGCTGGAATATGGTGAGAAAAACCTGAAAAAGTCCAACAATAAGAAAATCACACTTGTAGGACCTGCAATATGGTGAGAAACCCTGAAAAAGTCGAAAATTGAGAAAATCACACTGTAGGACTTGGAGTAAGATGAGAAACCCTGAAAAAGTCTAAAAATGAGAAAATCACACAGTAGCACTGCAATATGGTGAGAAACCCTGAAAAAGTCGAAAAATGAGAAAATCACACTGTAGGACTTGGAATAAGATGAGAAACCGTGAAAAAGACAAAAAATGACAAAAATGCACTGTAGGAGCTGGAATATGGTGAGAAACCCTGAAAAAGTCCAACAATAAGAAAATCACACTTGTAGGACCTGCAATATGGTGAGAAACCTTGAAAAAGTCGAAAAATGAGAAAATCACACTGTAGGACTTGGAGTAAGATGAGAAACCCTGAAAAAGTCAAAAAATGAGAAAATCACACTATAGGACTTGGAATATGGTGAGAAACCCTGAAAAAGT
Source organism: Mus caroli (assembly GCF_978045245.1). Classification (NCBI taxonomy): domain Eukaryota; kingdom Metazoa; phylum Chordata; class Mammalia; order Rodentia; family Muridae; genus Mus; species Mus caroli. The sequence goes on along the minus strand of NW_028228146.1, from coordinate 24,432 downwards.
CAAAAAATGAGAAAATTACACTGTAGGACCTGGAATATTTTTGAGAAACCCTGAAAAAGTCCTAAAAAGAGAAAATCACACTCTAGGACTTGGAATATGATGAGAAAACCTGAAAAAGTCAAAAAATGAGAAAATCACACTGTAGTACCTAGAATATTGGTGTGAAACACTGAAAAAGTCTTAACGTGAGAAAATCACACAGTAGGACCTGGAATATGGTGAGAAACCCTGAAACATTTGAAAAATAAGAAAATCAAACTTGTAGTACCTGCAATATGGTGAGAAACCCTGAAAAAGTCGAAAAATGAGAAAATTACACTGTTCGACTTGGAATAAGATGAGAGACCGTGAAAATTTTAAAAAATGAGAAAAATACACTGTAGTAGCTGGAACATGGTGAGAAACCCTGCAAAAGTCGAAAATTAAGAAATTCACACTTGTAGGACCTGCAATATGGTGAGAATCCCTGAAAAAGTCGAAAAATGAGAAAATCACACTCTAGGACTTGGAATATGATAAGAAACCCTGAAAAAGTCGAAAAATGAGAAAATCACACAGTAGGACCTGCAATATGGTGAGAAACCCTGAAACAGTCGAAAAATAAGAAAATCAAACTTGTAGTACCTGCAATATGGTGAGAAACCCTGAAAAAAGAAAGAAAGAAAGAAAGAAAGAAAGAAAGAAAGAAAGAAAGAAAGAAAGAAAGAAAGAAAGAAAGAAAGAAAGAAAGAAAGGAGAATAAAAAGTTTTTATAAAAGTTTTATAAAAAGTATTAAAGTTTTTAAAAATTAAAAAAAAAATTACCAGATCACCATCAAGCACACACAGCATTGGCTGTCTTCAGGTGTATCCTTTCAGCCTCCAAAACAAAAAGCAATGGCTGGCTGGCTTCATGTGTATCCTATTCTCGAGTCTTATTTCCAACCTAAGAGCTGGGCTGAGCTGCCTCATTATGTAATTGCAAATCTTCCTTGGTTTGTCTTTTCCATTTCTAAGACTAACAGGCCTTTTTCTATTTAGAGAATATGCTCATGACTGTCCTTTAGATATAGTAAATATAACTGTTGCTCAATAAAAATTATTTTCCATGTATTTATTTGTGTGAGTGATGAAGCTCAGGTCTTCAAACTCCTCAGGAGTTATAATTACCTCCCCTCTCTCTCACCCACTCTCTGTCCTCTCTCTGAATGATCTATTTTATTTTTAGTTTAAGAATGTTTTGCATGTGTATGCTGTGCCCACAGACTCCAGAACAGAGTAATAGATCCCCTGGAACTGGAGATGGGCCACCATATATATATACTGGTAATTGAGCCCAGGTTCTCTGGAAGAGGAGACAATGCTCTTAATTGTTGAGCCCTCTCTGTAGCCACATCTTTCTTTCTTTCTTTCTTTCTTTCTTTCTTTCTTTCTTTCTTTCTTTTTTTTTTGAGTATATGTTAGGCTGTGTTTATATACATCATATGCAGACAATAAGAATGATTTAGATTCTTCAGCATCTGACACCCTCTTCTGGAGTGTCTGAACATAGCTACAGCATACTTTGATATAATAAATAAATAAATCTTTAAAAAGAAAAGGAAAAGTAAAAAAGAAAGAACAGGCCTGCCATATGCATGTTCATAGAGGAAAATGGAAGAGACCCCAATCTAACCTCAGCAGGGTGCTTCCTTCTGGATGGTAGCTCACAGTTTCATCCCAGCAAGACAGGAAAATCACTGAGTTCAAGGACAGTAAGTTTCAGGACAGCCAAGGTTAGGAAGGAAAAGGGTCTATGTTGAGAATACAAACCCTCAGGGGGTGGGGGAATCCAGATTAACTTTTTAATAACAAAGACTTGGTCTTTGATGTCTATAGGAAGCCCTTCTCAGTGCCTTTAACTACCACTGAACATTCAGGGCTGTGACTCAACTGTAACAAGGAACAGGGCTAAGAACCTGCAGCCTTTGAAAACAACTATTTTTTTAAAGTGGGGGACACAAATCAGCAGTAGAACCCCTCAGGTTCAGCCATAATACTTGTTAGGGAAAGAGCCTCAATGTCCGGAGCTGAGGTCTCATGGGTGAACTGCTTCAAGCTCTGAGTATCATTGAAAGAAAGAAAAGATATCATGTGGTTGCTTAATTTATTTATTTTATTATTTCTATTTTTTGTTTTCTTTTGTTTTGTTTTAGAAAAGGCCTCAGTCTGTAGCTATGGCTGACCTAGGACAGACTACATGTGTTAATTACGGTTTCACAGCTGAGAAACAGACCATACCTATGTAAGACTTAGAAAACCCAACAGTCAGTGGTGGCTCGAGCTCTTAATGAGAGCACTCTGGAGGGAGAGGCAGTCAGTTTCTGATTTCGAGGCCAGCCTGGTTAAAGACAGGGATAGGCAGGGCTAGGCAAGGCAGGGCTAGGCTAAGCAAGGGGCTAGGTTAGGCTAGGCAAGGGGCTAGGCAAGACAGTAAGACAGACAGACAAGTATGGCAGGCCTGCCTGGTTGTTCTTTCTTTCTTATCCCTTTTAAAAAATGTTTATTTATTTATTTATTTATTTATTTATTTATTAGATATAAGTACACTGTAGCTGTCTTGAGACACTGCAGAAAAGGGTGTAAGATTCTGGAGAATCTAAATCCCTCTTATGGGCTGCATATGATGTACATAAACACAGCCTCACATATACTTCTAAAAATTTATAGATGGGTGGGGCCACTGAAAGGGCTCAACAATTAACAGAATTGTCTCCTCTTCCAGAACACCTGGGATCAACTAACATCAACTATATGGTGGCCCATCTCCAGTTCCAGGGGATCAGAAAGACAGACAGACAGACAGACAGACAGACAGACAGACAGACAGACATAAGGATGGCAGGCCTGCCTGGTCTTACTTTATTTCTTATCCTTTTAAAAATATTTTATTTATTTATTTATTTATTTATTTATTTATTTATTTATTTATTTATTTATTTTTTAGATATAAGTACACTGTAGCTGTCTTCAGACAATCCAGAAGAGGGTGTCAGATTCCTGAGAATCTAAATCCCTCTTATGGTCTGCATATGATGTACATAAACAAAGCCTCACATATACTTCTAAAAATTTAAAGATGGGTGGGGCCACTTAAAGGGCTCAACAAATAACAGCCTTGTCTCCTCTTCCAGAGACCCTGGGATCAACTACCAGCAAGTATATGATGGACCATCTCCAATTCCAGGGGATCAGACAGACAGATAGACAGACAGAGATAAGGATGGCACTCCTGCCTGGTCTTTCTTTATTTCTTATCCATTTTAAAAAATGTTTATTTATTTATTTATTTATTTATTTATTTATTTATTAGATATAAATACACTGTAGCTGTCTTCAGACACTCCAGAAGAGGGTGTCAGATTCTGATGAATCTAAATCCCTCTTCTGGTCTGCATATGATGTACATAAACACAGCCTCACATACACTTCTAAAAATTTAAAGATGGGTAGGGCCACTGAAAGGGCTCAACAGTAACAGCATTTTCTCCTCTTCCAGAGAACCTGGGATCAACTACCAGCAACTATATGGTGGCCCATCTCCATTTCCGGGGATCAGATAGACAGACAGACAGAAAGATAGAGATATGGATGGCATGCCTGCCTGGTCTTTCTTTCTTTCTTATCCTTTTTAAAACATGTTTATATATATATTTATTTAGTTATTTATTTATTTATTTATTTATTAGATATAAGTACACTGTAGCTGTTCAGACACTCCAGTAGAGGGTGTCAGATTCTGGAGAATCTAAAACCCTCTTATGGTCTGCATATGATGTACATAAACACAGCCTCACATACACTTCTAAATATTTGAAGATGGGTGGGACCACTGAAAGGTCTCAACAATTAACAGGATTGTCTCCCCTTCCAGAGAACCTGGGATCAACTACCAGCAACTATATGGTGGCCCATATCCAGTATCAGAGGATCAGACAGACAGACAGACAGACAGAGATTAGGATGGCAGGCCTGCCAGGTCTTTTTTTCGTTCTTATCCTTTTTTAAAAATGTTTATTTATTTATTTACTTATTTATTTATTTATTCATTTATTTATTTTTTTATGTATTTATTCGATATAAGTACACTGTAGCTGTCTTCAGATACTCCAGTAGAGGGTGTCAGAATCTGGAGAATCTAAACCCCTCTAATGGTCTGCATATGATGTACATAAACAGAGATTCACATACACTTCTAAAAATTTAAAGATGGGTGGGGCCACTTAAAGGGCTCAACAAATAACAGCATTGTCTCCTCTTCCAGAGAACCTGGGATCAACTACCAGCAAGTATATGATGGACCATCTCCAGTTCCAGGGGATCAGACAGACAGATAGACAGACAGAGATAAGGATGGCACTCCTGCCTGGTCTTTCTTTATTTCTTATCCATTTTAAAAAATGTTTATTTATTTATTTATTTATTTATTTATTTATTTATTTATTTATTAGATATAAATACACTGTAGTTGTCTTCAGACACTCCAGAAGAGGGTGTCAGATTCTGGACAATCTAAATCCCACTTAAGGTCTGCATATGATGTACATTAACACAGCCTCACATACACTTCTAAAAATTTAAGGATGGGTGGGGCGACTGAAAGGGCTCAACAATTAACAGCATTGTCTCCTCTTCCAGAGAACCTGGGATCAACTACCAGCAACTATATGGTGGCCCATCTCCAGTTCCAGGGGATCAGATAGACAGACAGACAGACAGACAGAGATATGGATGGCAGGTCTGCCAGGTCTTTCTTTATTTCTTATCCTGCTTAAATAATGTTTATTTATTTATTTATTTATTTATTAGATATAAATACACTGTAGCTGTCTTCAGACACTCCAGTAGAGGGAGTCAGATTCTGGAGAATCTAAATCCTCTTATAATGTGCATATGATGTACATAAACACAGCCTCAAGTATACTTCTAAAAATTTAAAGAAGTGTGGGGCCACTGAAAGGGCTCAACAATTAACAGAATGGTCTCCTCTTCCAGAGAACCTTGGATCAACTACCAGCAACTATATGGTGGCCCATCTCCAGTTCCCGGAGATCAGATAGACAGACAGACAGACAGAGATATGGATGGTAGGCCTGCCTGGTCTTTCTTTATTTCTTATCCTTTTAAAAAATGTTTATTTATTTATTTATTTATTTATTTATTTATTTATCTATTTATTTATTAGATATCAGTACACTGTAGCTGTCTTCAGATACTCCAGAAGAGGGTGTCAGATTCTGTAGAATCTAAATCCCTTTTATGGTCTGCATATGATGTACATAAACACAGCCTCACATACACTTTTAAATATTTAAAGATGGGTGAGACCACTGAAAGGGCTCAAAAATTAACAGCATTGTCTCCTCTTCCAGAGAACCTGGGATCAACTACCAGCAACTATATGGTGGCCCATATCCAGTATCAGAGGATCAGACAGACAGACAGACAGACAGACAGACAGAGATAAGGATGGCAGGCCTGCCTGGTCTTTCTTTCTTTCTTATCTTTTAAAAAAATGTTTATTTATTTATTTATTTATTTATTTATTTATTTATTTATTTATGTATTTATTCGATATAAGTACACATTAGCTGTCTTCAGTCACTTCAGAAGAGGGTGTCAGATTCTGGAGAATCTAAATCTCTCTTATGATCTGCATATCATGTACATAAACACAGCCTCACGTACTCTTCTAAAAATTTAAAGATGAGTGGGGCCACTGAAAGGGCTCAACAATTAACAGCATTGTCTCTTCTTCCAGAGAACCTGGGTTCAACTACCACCAACTATATGGAGGCCGATCTCCAGTTACAGGAGATCAGACAGACACACAGACAGACAGACAGAGATAAGGATGGCAGGCCTGCCTGGTCTTTTTTTTTCTTATCCTTTTAAAAAAATGTTTATTTATTTAATTATTCAGGTATTTAATACATATAAGTATACTGTAGCTGTCTTCAGACACTCCAGAAGTGGGTGTAGGATTCTGGAGAATCTAAATCCCTCTTATGGTCTGCATATGATATATATAAACACAGCCTCACATATACTTCTAAAAAATTGAAGATGGGTGGGGTCACTGGAAGGGCTCAACAATTAACAGCATTGTCTCCTCTTCCAGAGAACCTGGGATGAACTACCAGCAACTCTATGATGGCCCATCTCGAGTTCCAGGGGATCAGACAGATGTCAGACAGACAGAGAGACAGACAGAGATAAGAATGGCAGGCCTGCCTGGTCTTTCTTTCTTTCTTATCCTTTTAAAAAATGTTTGTTTATTTATTTATGTATTTATTAGATATAAGTACACTGTAGCTGTCTTCAGACACTCCAGTAGAGGGTGTCAGATTCTGGAGAATCTAAATCCTCTTATAATCTGCATATGATGTACATAAACACAGCCTCAGGTATACTTCTAAAAATTTAAAGAAGTGTGGGGCCACTAAAAGGGCTCAACAATTAACAGCATTATCTCCTCTTCCAGAGAACCTTGGATCAACTACCAGCAACTATATGGTGGCCCATCTCCAGTTCCCGGGGATCAGATAGACAGACAGACAGACAGACAGAGATATGGATGGAAGGCCTGCCTGGTCTTTCTTTCTTTCTTATCCTTTTTAAAAAATGTTTATTTATTTATTTATTTATCTATTTATTTATTAGATATAAGTACACTGTAGCTGTCTTTAGACACTCCAAAGAGGGTGTCAGATTCTGGAGAATCTAAATCTCTCTTATGGTCTGCTTATGATGTACATAAACACAGCCTCACATATATTTCTAAATATTTAAAGATGGGTGGGACCACTGAAAGGTCTCAACAATTAACAGCATTGTCTCCTCTTCCATAGAACCTGGGATCAACTACCAGCAACTATATGGTGGCCCATATCCAGTATCAGAGGATTAGACAGACAGACAGACAGACAGACAGACAGAGATAAGGATGGCAGGCCTGCCAGGTCTTCTTTCTTTCTTATCCTTTTAAAAAAATGTTTGTTTATTTATTTATTTATTTATTTATTTATTTATTTATTCATTTACGTATTTATTCGATATGAGTACATGGTAGCTGCCTTCAGACACTCCAGAAGAGGGTGTCAGATTCTGGAGATCTAAATCCCTCTTATGGTCTGCATATGATGTACATAAAAACAGCTTCACATTTATTTCTAAAAATTTAAAGATGGGTGGGGCCACTGTGAGGGCTCAACAATTAACAGCATTGTCTCCTCTTCCAGAGAACCTGGGATCAACTACCAGCAACTATATGGTGGCCCATCTCCAGATCCAGGGGATAAGAGAGACAGACAGACAGACAGACAGACAAGGATGGCAGGCCTGCCTGGTTTTTCTTTCTTTCTTATCCTTTTTAAAACATGTTTATTTATTTATTTATGTATTTATTAGATATAAGTACACTGTAGCTGTCTTCAGACACTCCAGAAGAGGGTATCAGATTGTGGAGAATATAAATCCCTCTTATGGTCTACATACAATGTACATAAACACAGCCTCACATATACTTCTAAAAATTTAAAGATGTGTGGGGCCACTGAAAGGGCTCAACAATTAACAGCATTGTCTCCTCTTCCAGAGAACCTGGGATTAAACTACCAGCAACTATGTGGTGGCCCATCTCCAGTTCCAGGGGATCAGACAGACAGACAGACAGACAGAGATAAGGATGGCAGGCCTGCTAGTCTTCCTTTTTTTCTTATCCTTTTTAAAAAATGTTTATTTATTTATTTATTTATTTATTTATTTATTTATTTATTTATTTATTTATTAGATATAAGTACACTGTAGCTGTCTTCAGACACTCCAGAAGAGGGTATCAGATTCTGGAGAATCTAAATACCTCTTATGGTCTGCATATGATGTACATAACACAGCCTCACATATATTTCTAAAAATTTAAAGATGTGTGGGGCCACTGAAAGGGCTCAACAATTAACAGCATTTTCTCCTCTTCCAGAGAACCTGGATCAACTACCAGCAACTATATGGTGGCCCATCTCCAGTTCCAGGGAATCAGACAGACAGACAGACAGACAGATATAAGGATGGAAGGCCTGCCTGGATTTTTTTTCTTTATTATGCTTATTTAAAAATGTTTATTTGTTTATTTATGTATTTATTAGACATAAGTACACTGTAGCTGTCTTCAGACACTCCAGAAGAGGGTGTCATATGCTGGAGAATCTAAATCCCTCTTATGGTCTGCATTTGATGTACATAAACATAGCCTCACATATACTTCTAAAAATTTAAAGATGGGTGGGGCCACTGAAAGGGCTCAACAATTAACTGCATTGTCTCCTTTTCCAGAGAACCTGGGATCAACTACCAGCAACTATATGGTGTCCCATCTCCAGTTACAGGGGATCAGACAGACAGACAGACAGACAGAAAGTGATAAGGATGGCAGGCCTGCATGGTCTTTCTTCTTTCTTCTCCGTTTAAAAAAAATGTTTATTTATTTATTTTTATTTATTTATTTATTTATTTATTTATTTTTAATGTATTTATTAGATATAAGTACACAATACTTGTCTTCAGACACTCCAGAAGAGATAGTCAGATTCTGGAGAATCTAAATCCCTCTTATGGTCTGCATATGATGTACATAAACACAGCCTCACATATACTTCTAAAAATTTAAAGATGGGTGGGGCCACTAAAAGGGATCAACAATTAACAGCATTGTCTCCTCTTCCAGAGAACCTGGGATCAATAACCAGTAATTATATGGTGGCCCATCTCCAGTTCCAGGGGATCAGACAGACACACAGACAGACAGACAGAGATAAGGATGGCAGGCCTGCCTGGTCTTTCTTTCTTTCTTATCATTTTAAAAAAGGTTTATTTATTTATTTATGTATTTATTAGATATAAGTACACTATAGCTATCTTCAGACACTCCAGAAGAGGGTGTTTGATTCTGCAGAACGTAAATCCCATTTATGTTCTGCATATGATGTACATAAACACAGCCTCACATATTCTTCTAAAAATTTAAAGATGGTTGGGGCCACTGAAAGGAACCAACAATTAACAGCATTGTCTCCTCTTCCAGAGAACCTGGGATCAACTACCAGCAACTATATGTTGGCCCATCTCCAGTTTCAGGGGATCAGACAGACAAACAGACAGACAGAAAGACAGAGATAAGGATGGCAGGCCTGCCTGGTCTTTCTTTCTTTCTTATCCTTTTTAAAAAATGTTTATTTATTTATTTATTTATTTATTTATTTATTTATTTATGTATTTTTTAGATATAAGTACACTGTAGCTGTCTTCAGACACTCCAAAAGAGGGTGTCAGATTCTGGAGAATCTAAATCCCTCTTATGGTCTGCATATGATGTACATAAACACAGCCTCACATATACTTCTAAAAATTTAAAGATGGGTGGGGTCACTAAAGAAAGGGCTCAAGAATTAACAGCATTGTCTCCTCTTCCAGAGAACCTGGGATGAACTACCAGCAACTATATGGTGGCCCATCTCCAGTTCCAGGGGATCAGACAGACAGACAGACAGACAGAGATAAGGATGGCAGGCGTGCCTGGTCTTTCTTTCCTTATTATACTGTTGAAAAAATGTTTATTTATTCATTTATTTATTTTTTATTTATGTATTTATTAGATATAAGTACACTGTAGCTGTCTTCAGACACTTCAGAAGATGTTGTCAGATTCTTGAGATTCTAAATCCCTCTTATGGTCTGCATATGATGTACATAAACACAGACTCACATATACTTCTAAAAATTTAAAGATGTGTGGGGCCACTGAAAGGACTCAACAATTAACAGCATTGTCTCCTCTTCCAGAGAACCTCGGATCAACTACCAGCAAATATATGGGGCCCATTCCAGTTCCAGGGGATCAGACTGACAGACAGACAGACAGACAGACAGAGAAAAAGATGGCAGGCCTGCTGGTCTTTCTTTTTTTCTTATCCTTTTTAAAAAATGTTTGTTTATTTACTTATTTATTTATTTATTTATTTATTTATTTATTTATTTATTTATTTATTAGATATAAGTACACTGTAGCTGTCTTCAGACAATCCAGAAGAGGGTGTCAGATTGTGGAGAATCTAAATCCCTCTTATGGTCTGCATATGATGTACATAAACACAGACTCACATATACTTCTAAAAATTTCAAGATGTGTGGGGCCACTAAAAGGGCTCAACAATTAACAGCATTATCTCCTCTTCCAGAGAACCTTGGATCAACTACCAGCAACTATATGGTGGCCCATCTCCAGTTCCCGGGGATCAGATAGACAGACAGACAGACAGACAGAGATATGGATGGAAGGCCTGCCTGGTCTTTCTTTCTTTCTTATCCTTTTTAAAAAATGTTTATTTATTTATTTATTTATCTATTTATTTATTAGATATAAGTACACTGTAGCTGTCTTTAGACACTCCAAAGAGGGTGTCAGATTCTGGAGAATCTAAATCTCTCTTATGGTCTGCTTATGATGTACATAAACACAGCCTCACATATATTTCTAAATATTTAAAGATGGGTGGGACCACTGAAAGGTCTCAACAATTAACAGCATTGTCTCCTCTTCCATAGAACCTGGGATCAACTACCAGCAACTATATGGTGGCCCATATCCAGTATCAGAGGATTAGACAGACAGACAGACAGACAGACAGACAGAGATAAGGATGGCAGGCCTGCCAGGTCTTCTTTCTTTCTTATCCTTTTAAAAAAATGTTTGTTTATTTATTTATTTATTTATTTATTTATTTATTCATTTACGTATTTATTCGATATGAGTACATGGTAGCTGCCTTCAGACACTCCAGAAGAGGGTGTCAGATTCTGGAGATCTAAATCCCTCTTATGGTCTGCATATGATGTACATAAAAACAGCTTCACATTTATTTCTAAAAATTTAAAGATGGGTGGGGCCACTGTGAGGGCTCAACAATTAACAGCATTGTCTCCTCTTCCAGAGAACCTGGGATCAACTACCAGCAACTATATGGTGGCCCATCTCCAGATCCAGGGGATAAGAGAGACAGACAGACAGACAGACAGACAAGGATGGCAGGCCTGCCTGGTTTTTCTTTCTTTCTTATCCTTTTTAAAACATGTTTATTTATTTATTTATGTATTTATTAGATATAAGTACACTGTAGCTGTCTTCAGACACTCCAGAAGAGGGTATCAGATTGTGGAGAATATAAATCCCTCTTATGGTCTACATACAATGTACATAAACACAGCCTCACATATACTTCTAAAAATTTAAAGATGTGTGGGGCCACTGAAAGGGCTCAACAATTAACAGCATTGTCTCCTCTTCCAGAGAACCTGGGATTAAACTACCAGCAACTATGTGGTGGCCCATCTCCAGTTCCAGGGGATCAGACAGACAGACAGACAGACAGAGATAAGGATGGCAGGCCTGCTAGTCTTCCTTTTTTTCTTATCCTTTTTAAAAAATGTTTATTTATTTATTTATTTATTTATTTATTTATTTATTTATTTATTTATTTATTAGATATAAGTACACTGTAGCTGTCTTCAGACACTCCAGAAGAGGGTATCAGATTCTGGAGAATCTAAATACCTCTTATGGTCTGCATATGATGTACATAACACAGCCTCACATATATTTCTAAAAATTTAAAGATGTGTGGGGCCACTGAAAGGGCTCAACAATTAACAGCATTTTCTCCTCTTCCAGAGAACCTGGATCAACTACCAGCAACTATATGGTGGCCCATCTCCAGTTCCAGGGAATCAGACAGACAGACAGACAGACAGATATAAGGATGGAAGGCCTGCCTGGATTTTCTTTCTTTATTATGCTTATTTAAAAATGTTTATTTGTTTATTTATGTATTTATTAGACATAAGTACACTGTAGCTGTCTTCAGACACTCCAGAAGAGGGTGTCATATGCTGGAGAATCTAAATCCCTCTTATGGTCTGCATTTGATGTACATAAACATAGCCTCACATATACTTCTAAAAATTTAAAGATGGGTGGGGCCACTGAAAGGGCTCAACAATTAACTGCATTGTCTCCTTTTCCAGAGAACCTGGGATCAACTACCAGCAACTATATGGTGTCCCATCTCCAGTTACAGGGGATCAGACAGACAGACAGACAGACAGAAAGTGATAAGGATGGCAGGCCTGCATGGTCTTTCTTCTTTCTTCTCTGTTTAAAAAAAATGTTTATTTATTTATTTTTATTTATTTATTTATTTATTTATTTATTTTTAATGTATTTATTAGATATAAGTACACAATACTTGTCTTCAGACACTCCAGAAGAGATAGTCAGATTCTGGAGAATCTAAATCCCTCTTATGGTCTGCATATGATGTACATAAACACAGCCTCACATATACTTCTAAAAATTTAAAGATGGGTGGGGCCACTAAAAGGGATCAACAATTAACAGCATTGTCTCCTCTTCCAGAGAACCTGGGATCAATAACCAGTAATTATATGGTGGCCCATCTCCAGTTCCAGGGGATCAGACAGACACACAGACAGACAGACAGAGATAAGGATGGCAGGCCTGCCTGGTCTTTCTTTCTTTCTTATCATTTTAAAAAAGGTTTATTTATTTATTTATGTATTTATTAGATATAAGTACACTATAGCTATCTTCAGACACTCCAGAAGAGGGTGTTTGATTCTGCAGAACGTAAATCCCATTTATGTTCTGCATATGATGTACATAAACACAGCCTCACATATTCTTCTAAAAATTTAAAGATGGTTGGGGCCACTGAAAGGAACCAACAATTAACAGCATTGTCTCCTCTTCCAGAGAACCTGGGATCAACTACCAGCAACTATATGTTGGCCCATCTCCAGTTTCAGGGGATCAGACAGACAAACAGACAGACAGAAAGACAGAGATAAGGATGGCAGGCCTGCCTGGTCTTTCTTTCTTTCTTATCCTTTTTAAAAAATGTTTATTTTTTTATTTATTTATTTATTTATTTATTTATTTATTTATTTATTTATGTATTTTTTAGATATAAGTACACTGTAGCTGTCTTCAGACACTCCAAAAGAGGGTGTCAGATTCTGGAGAATCTAAATCCCTCTTATGGTCTGCATATGATGTACATAAACACAGCCTCACATATACTTCTAAAAATTTAAAGATGGGTGGGGTCACTAAAAAAGGGCTCAAGAATTAACAGCATTGTCTCCTCTTCCAGAGAACCTGGGATGAACTACCAGCAACTATATGGTGGCCCATCTCCAGTTCCAGGGGATCAGACAGACAGACAGACAGACAGAGATAAGGATGGCAGGCGTGCCTGGTCTTTCTTTCCTTATTATACTGTTGAAAAAATGTTTATTTATTCATTTATTTATTTTTTATTTATGTATTTATTAGATATAAGTACACTGTAGCTGTCTTCAGACACTTCAGAAGATGTTGTCAGATTCTTGAGATTCTAAATCCCTCTTATGGTCTGCATATGATGTACATAAACACAGACTCACATATACTTCTAAAAATTTAAAGATGTGTGGGGCCACTGAAAGGACTCAACAATTAACAGCATTGTCTCCTCTTCCAGAGAACCTCGGATCAACTACCAGCAAATATATGGGGCCCATTCCAGTTCCAGGGGATCAGACTGACAGACAGACAGACAGACAGACAGAGAAAAAGATGGCAGGCCTGCTGGTCTTTCTTTTTTTCTTATCCTTTTTAAAAAATGTTTGTTTATTTACTTATTTATTTATTTATTTATTTATTTATTTATTTATTTATTAGATATAAGTACACTGTAGCTGTCTTCAGACAATCCAGAAGAGGGTGTCAGATTGTGGAGAATCTAAATCCCTCTTATGGTCTGCATATGATGTACATAAACACAGACTCACATATACTTCTAAAAATTTCAAGATGTGTGGGGCCACTGAAAGGGCTCAACAATTAACAGCATTGTCTCCTCTTCCAGAGAACCTGGGATCAACTACCAGCAACTATATGGTGGCCCATCTCCAGTTCCAGGGGATCAGACAGACAGACAGACAGAGATAAGGATGGCAGGCCTGCTGGTCTTTCTTTTTTTCTTATCCTTTTAAAAAATGTTTATTTATTTATTTATTTATTTATTTATTTATTTATTTATTTATTAGATATATGTACACTGTATCCGTCATAGACACTCCAAAAGACGGTGTCAGATTCTGGAGAATCTAAATCCCTCTTACGGTCTGAATATGATGTACATAAACACAGCATCACATTTACTTCTAGAAATTTAAAGATGAGTGGGGCCACTGAAAGGGCTGAAAAATTAACAGAATTGTCTCCTCTTCAGAGTACCTGGGATCAACTACCAGCAACTATATGGTGGCCCATCTCCAGTTCCAGGAGATCAGACAGACAGACAGACAGACAGACAGACAGACATAGATAAGGATGACAGTCCAGCCTGTTCTTTCTTTCTATCTTATTCTTTTTAAAAAATGTTTGTTTATTTATTTATTTATTTATTTATTTATTTATTTATATATTTATTAGATATAAGTACACTTTAGCTATCTTCAGACACTCCAGAAGAGGGTGTCAGATTCTGGAGAATCTATATCCCTCTTATGGTCTGCATATGATGTACATAAACACAGCCTCACATATACTTCTAAAAATTTAAAGATGTGTGGGGCCACTGAAAGGTCTCAACAATTAACAGCATTGTCTACTCATCAGAGATCCTGGGATCAACTACCAGCAACTATATGGTGGCCCATCTCCAGTTCCATGTGATCAGACAGACAGACAGAGAGACAAGGATAAGGATGGCAGGCCTGCCTGGTCTTTCTTTCTTTTTTATCCTTTTTAAAAAATGTTTATTTATTTATTTATGTATTTATTAGATATAAGTACAATGTAGCTGTCTTCAAACAATCCAGAAGAGGGTGTCAGATTCTGGAGAATCTAAATCCCTCTTATGGTCTGCATATGATGTACATAAACACAGCACAACTTTACTTCTAAAAATTCAAAGATGGGTGGGGCCACTGAAATGGCTCAAAAATTACAGCATTGTCTCCTCTTCCAGAGAGCCTGGGATCAACTACCAGCAACTATATGGTGGCCCATCTCCAGTACCAGGGTATCAAACAGACAGACAGACAGACAGAGATAAGGATGGCAGTCCTGCCTGGTCTTTCTTTCTTTCTTATCCTCTTTAAAAATATTTATTTTTTATATATGTATTTATTAGATATAAGTACACTGTAGCTGTCTTTAGACACTGAAGAAGAGGGTATAAGATTCTGGAGAATCTAAATCCCTCTTATGGACTGCATATGATGTACATTAACACAGCCTCATATATACTTCTAAAAATTTAAAGATGGGTGGGGCCACTGAAAGGGCTCAACAATTAACAGCATTGTCTCCTCTTCCAGAGAACATGGGATAAACTACCAGCAACACTATGGTGGCCCATCTCCAGTTCCAGGGTATCAGACAGACATACAGACAGACAGAGATAAGGGTGGCAGGCCTGCCTGGTCTTTCTTTCTTTCTTATCCTTTTTAAATAATGTTTATTTAATTATTTATTCATGTATTTATTAGATATAAGTACACACTAGCTGTCTTCAGACACTCCAGAAGAGGGTGTCAGATTCTGGAGAATCTAAATCCCTCTTATGGTCTGCATATGATGTCCATAAACACAGCCTCACATATACTTCTAAAAATTTAAAGATGGGTAGGACCACTGAAAGGGCTCAACAATTAACATCATTGTCTCCTCTTCCAGAGAACCTGGGATCAACTACCAGCAACTATATGGTGGCCCATCACCAGTTCCAGGAGATCAGACAGACAGACAGACAGAAAGAGATAAGGATGGATGCCTGCCTGGTCTTTCTTTCTTACTTATACTTTTTAGAAAATGTTTATTTATTTATTTATGTATTTATTAGATATAAGTACACTGTAGCTGTCTTCAAACACTCTAGAAGAGGGTCTCATCTTCTGGAGAATCTAAATCCCTCTTATGGTCTGCATTCGATGTACATAAACACAGCCTCGCATATACTTCTAAAAATTTAAAGATGGGTGGGCCCACTGAAAGGGCTAAACAATTAACAGCATTGTCTCTTCTTCCAGAGAACGTGGGATCAACTACCAGCAACTATATGGTGGCCCATCTCAAGTTCCAGGGGATAAGACAGACAGACAGACAGACAGACAGACAGACATAAGGATGGCAGGCCTGCCTGATTTTTCTTTCTTTCTTATCCTTTTAAAAAATATTTATTTATTTGTTTATTTATTTATTTATTTATTTGTTTATTTATTTATGTATTTATTAGATATAAGTACACTGTAGCTGTCTTCAGACTCTCCAGAAGAGGGTGTCAGATTCTGGAGAATCTATATCCCTCTTATGGTTGCATATGATGTACATGAACACAGCCTCACATATACTTCTAAAAATTTAAAGATGTGTGGGGCCACTGAAAG
This sequence comes from Mus caroli, assembly GCF_978045245.1. Lineage (NCBI taxonomy): Eukaryota > Metazoa > Chordata > Mammalia > Rodentia > Muridae > Mus > Mus caroli. Next base: position 7,908 of record NW_028228146.1, on the reverse strand, counting down.
GGCTCAACAATTAACAGCATTGTCTCCTCTTCCAGAGAACCTGAAATCAACTACCAGCAACTATATGGTGGCCCATCTCCAGTTCCAGGGGATCAGACAGACAGACAGACAGAGATAAGGATGGCAGGCCTGCCTGGTCTTTCTTTCTTTCTTATCCTTTTTAAATAATGTTTATTTAATTATTCATGTATTTATTAGATATAAGTACACTGTAGCTGTCTTCAGACACGCCAGAAGAGGGTGTCAGATTCTGGAATATCTAAATCCCTCTTATGGTATGTATATGATGTACATAAACACAGCCTCACATATACTTCTAAAAATTTAAAGATGGGTTGGGCTACTGAAAGGGCTCAACAATTAACAGCACTGACTCCTCTTCCAGAGAACCTGGGATCAACTACCAGCAATTATATGGTGGCCCAACGCCAGTTCTAGGGGATCAGACAGAAAGACAGACAGACAGACAAGGATGGCAGGCCTGCCTGGTCTCTCTTTCGTTATTATCCTTTTTTAAAATGTTTATTTGTTTATTTATGAATTTATTAGATATAAGTACACTGTAGCTGTCTTCAGACACTCCAGAAGAGGGTGTCAGATTCTGGAGTATCTAAATCCCTCTTATGGTATGCATATGATGTACATAAACACAGCCTCACATATACTTCTAAAAATTTAAAGATGGGCGGGGCAACTGAGAGGGCTCAACAATTAACAGCATTGTCTCTTCTTCCAGAGAATCTGGGATCAACTACCAGCAACTATATGGTGACCCATCTCCAGTTCCAGGGGATCAGATAGACAGACAGACAGACATACAGACAGACAGAGATAAGGATGGCAGGCCTGCCTTGTCTTTCTTTCTTTCTTATCCTTTTTAAAAAATGTTTATTAATTTATGTATGTATTTATTAGATATAAGTACACTGTAGCTGTCTTCAAACACTCCCGAAGAAGGTGTCAGATTCTGGAGAATCTAAATCCCTCTTATGGTCTGCATATGATGTACATAAACACAGACTCACATATACTTCTAAAAATTTAAAGATGTGTGGGGCCACTGAAAGGACTCAACAATTAACAGCATGGTCTCCTCTTCCAGAGAACCTCGGATCAACTACCAGCAAATATATTGGGCCCATTCCAGTTCCAGGGGATCAGACTGACAGACAGACAGACAGACAGACAGAGATAAGGATGGCAGGCCTGCTGGTCTTTCTTTTTATCTTATCCTTTTTAAAAAATGTTTATTTATTTATTTATTTATGTATTTATTAGATATATGTACACTGTATCCATCATAGACACTACAAAAGACGGTGTCAGATTCTGGAGAATCTAAATCCCTCTTACGGTCTGAATATGATGTACATAAACACAGCATCACATTTACTTCTAGAAATTTAAAGATGAGTGGGGCCACTGAAAGGGCTGAACAATTAACAGAATTGTCTCCTCTTCAGAGTACCTGGGATCAACTACCAGCAACTATATGGTGGCCCATCTCCAGTTCCAGGAGATCAGACAGACAGACAGACAGAGAGACAGACAGACAGACATAGATAAGGATGACAGTCCAGCCTGGTCTTTCTTTCTATCTTATTCTTTTTAAAAAATGTTTGTTTATTTATTTATTTATTTATTTATTTATTTATTTATTTATTAGATATAAGTACACTTTAGCTATCTTCAGACACTCCAGAAGAGGGTGTCAGATTCTGGAGAATCTATAACCCTCTTATGGTCTGCATATGATGTACATAAACACAGCCTCACATATACTTCTAAAAATTTAAAGATGTGTGGGGCCACTGAAAGGTCTCAACAATTAACAGCATTGTCTACTCATCAGAGATCCTGGGATCAACTACCAGCAACTATATGGTGGCCCATCTCCAGTTCCATGTGATCAGACAGACAGACAGAGAGACAAGGATAAGGATGGCAGACCTGCCTGGTCTTTCTTTCTTTTTTATCCTTTTTAAAAAATGTTTATTTATTTATTTATGTATTTATTAGATATAAGTACAATGTAGCTGTTATCAAACAATCCAGAAGAGGGTGTCAGATTCTGGAGAATCTAAATCCCTCTTATGGTCTGCATATGATGTACATAAACACAGCACAACTTTACTTCTAAAAATTCAAAGATGGGTGGGGCCTTTGAAATGGCTCAACAATTAACAGCATTGTCTCCTCTTCCAGAGAGCCTGGGATCAACTACCAGCAACTATATGGTGGCCCATCTCCAGTACCAGGGTATCAAACAGACAGACAGACAGACAGAGATAAGGATGGCAGGCCTGCCTGGTCTTTCTTTCTTTCTTATCCTTTTTAAAAATATTTATTTTTTATATTTGTATTTATTAGATATAGGTACACTGTAGCTGTCTTTAGACACTGCAGAAGAGGGTGTAAGATTCTGGAGAATCTAAATCCCTCTTAGGGTCTGCATATGATGTACATAAACACAGACTCACATTTTCTTCTAAAAATTTAAAGATGGGTGGGGCCACTGAAAGGGCTCAACAATTAACAGCATTGTCTCCTCTTCCAGAGAACCTGGGATAAACTACCAGCAACACTATGGTGGCCCCTCTCCAGTTCCAGGGTATCAGACAGACAGACAGACAGACCGAGATAAGGGTGGCAGGACTGCCTGGTCTTTCTTACTTTCTTATCCTTTTTAAAAAATGTTTATTTATTTATTTATTTATTCATTTATTTATTTATTTATTTATTTATGTATTTATTAGATATAAGTAAACTGTAGTTTTCTTCAGACAGTCCAGAAGAGGGTGTCAGATTCTGGAGAATCTAAATCCCTCTTATGGTCTGCATATGATGTACATAAACACAGCCTCACATATACTTCTAAAAATTTAAAGATGGGTGGGGCCACAGAAAGTGCTCAATAATTAACAGCATTGTCTCCTCTTCCAGAGAACATTGGATAAACTACCAGCAACTATATGGTGACCCATCTCAAGTTCCAGGGTATCAGACAGACAGACAGACAGAAAGAGATAAGGATGGAGGCCTGCCTGGTCTTTCTTTCTTACTTATACTTTTTAGAAAATCAAACTTGTAGTACCTGCAATATGTTGAGAAACCCTGAAAAATTCCAAAAATGAGAAAATCACACTGTAGGATTTGGAATATGATGAGAAACCGTGAAAAAGTCAAAAAATGAGAATAATACACTGTAGGAGCTGGAATATGATGAGAAAACCTGAAAAAGTCGAAAAATGAGAAAATCACACTTGTAGGACTTCCAATATGGTGAAAAACCCTGAAAAAGTCGAAAATGAGAAAATCACGCAGTAGGTCCTGGAATTTGGTCAGAAACACTGAAAAAGTCTAAAATAAGAAAATCACACTGTAGTACCTGGAATATGGTGACAAACCCTGAAAAAGTCTTAAAATGAGAAAATCACACTGTAGGACATGGAATATGGTGAGAAACCTTGAAAAAGTCAAAAAATGAGAAAAATCACACTGTAGTAAAAGGAATATGGTGATATAATCTGAAAAAGTCGAAAATTAGTAAAATCACACTCTAGGACTTGGAATAAGATGAGAAACCCTGAAAAAGTCAAAAAATGAGAAAATCACACTGTAGGACTTGGAATATGATGAGAAACCCTGAAAAAGTCGAAAAATGAGAAAATCACACTGTAGAAGATGGAATATGGTGAGCAACCCTGAAAAAGTCAAAAATTAGAAAAATAACACTGTAGAACCTGGAATATGGTGAGAAACTCTGAAAAAGTCGAAAAATTAGAAAAATCACACTCTAGGACTTGGAATATGATGAGAAACCCTGAAAAAGTCGAAAAATGAGAAAATCACACTGTAGTAGCTGGAATATGGTAAGAAACACTGAAAAAGTCTCAAAATGAGACAATCACACAGTAGGACCTGCAATATGGTGAGAAACACTTTAACAGTCAAAAAATAAGAAAATCAAACTTGTAGTACCTGCAATATGGTGAGAAACCCGGAAAAATTACAAAAATGAGAAAATCACACTGTAGGATTTAGAATATGATGAGAAACCGTGAAAAAGTCAAAAAATGAGAAAAATACACTGTAGAAGCTGGAATATGGTGAGAAACCCTGAAAAAGTCGAAAAATAAGAAAATCACACTTGTAGAACTTCCAATATGGTGAGAAACCCTGAAAAAGTCAAAAAATGAGAAAATCACACTGTAGGACCTGGAATATGGTGAGAAACACTGAAAAAGTCAAAAAATGAGAAAATAACACTGTAGGACTTGGAATATGATGAGAAAACCTGAAAAAGTCAAAAAATGAGAAAATCACACTGTAGGACTTGTAATATGATGAGAAACCCTGAAAAAGTCAAAAAATGAGAAAATCACACTGTAGGACTTGGAATATGATGAGAAACCCTGAAAAAGTCGAAAAATGAGAAAATCACACTGTAGAAGATGGAATATGGTGAGCAACACTGAAAAAGTCAATAATTAGAAAAATAACACTGTAGAAACTGGCATATGGTGAGAAACTCTGAAAAAGTCGAAAAATTAGAAAAATCACACTCTAGGACTTGGAATAAGATGAGAAACCCTGAAAAAGTCAAAAAATGAGAAAATCACACTGTAGGACTTGGAATATGATGAGAAACCCTGAAAAAGTCAAAAAATGAGAAAATCACACAGTAGGACCTGCAATATGGTGAGAAACACTGAAAAATCTTAAAATGAGAAAATTACACTGTAGGACCTGGAATATGGTGAGTAATTCTGAAAAAGTCGAAAAATGAGAAATTCACACTTGTAGGACCTGCAATATGGTGAGAAACACTGAAAAAGTCAAAAAATGAGAAAATTACACTGGTGGACCTGGAATATGTTGAGAAACACTTTAAAAGTCGAAAAAAGAGAAAATCACCCTCTAGGACATGGAATATGATGAGAAAACCTGAAAAAGTCAAAAAATGAGAAAATAACACTGTACTACCTTGAATATGGTGAGAAAACACTGAAAAAGTCTAAAAATGAGAAAATCAAACAGTAGGACCTGGAATATGGTGAGAAACCCTGAAGCAGTCGAAAAATAAGAAAATCAAATTTGTCATATCTGCAATATGGTGAGAAACCCTGAAAAAGTCAAAAAATGAGAAAAATACACTGAAGGACCTGCAATATGGTGAGAAACCCTGAAAAAGTCGAAAAATGAGAAAAATCACACTGTAGGATTTGGAATATGGTGAGACACCCTGAAAAACTCAAAAAATGAGAAAATCTCAGTGTAGAAGATGGAATATGGTGAGCAATCCTGAAAAAGTAAAAAAATGAGAAAAATCACACTGTGGAACCTGGAATATGGTGAGAAACTCTGAAAAAGGCGAAAAATTAGAAAAATCACTCTCTAGGACTTGGAATATGATGAGAAACCCTGAAAAATTCAAAAAATGAGAAAATCACACTGTAGTAGGTGGAATATGGTGATAAACACTGAATAAGTCTCAAAATGAGAAAATCACACAGTAGGACCTGCAATATGGTAAGAAACTCTGAAAAAGTCGAAAAATAAGAAAACCAAACTTGTAGTACCTGCAATATGTTGAGAAACCCTGAAAAATTCTAAAAATGAGAAAATCACACTGTAGGATTTGGAATATGATGAGAAACCGTTAAAAAGTCAAAAAATGAGAAGAAAAACACTGTAGGAGCTGGAATATGATGAGAAACCCTGAAAAAGTCGAAAAATAAGAAAATCACACTTGTAGGACCTCCAATATGGTGAAAAACCCTGAAAAAGTCGAAAAATGAGAAAATCACGCAGTAGGTCCTGGAATTTGGTCAGAAACACTGAAAAAGTCTAAAATAAGAAAATCACACTGTAGTACCTGGAATATGGTGACAAACCCTGAAAAAGTCTTAAAATGAGAAAATCACACTGTAGGACATGGAATATGGTGAGAAACCTTGAAAAAGTCAAAAAATGAGAAACATCACACTGTAGTAAAAGGAATATGGTGATATAATCTGAAAAAGTCGAAAATTAGAAAAATCACACTCTAGGACTTGGAATAAGATGAGAAACCCTGAAAAAGTCAAAAAATGAGAAAATCACACTGTAGGACTTGGAATATGATGAGAAACCCTGAAAAAGTCAAAAAATGAGAAAATCACACTGTAGGACTTGGAATATGGTGAGAAACCCTGAAAAAGTCAAAAAATGAGAAAATCACACAGTAGGACCTGCAATATGGTGAGAAACACTGAAAAATCTTAAAATGAGAAAATTACACTGTAGGACCTGGAATATGGTGAGTAATTCTGAAAAAGTCGAAAAATGAGAAATTCACACTTGTAGGACCTGCAATATGGTGAGAAACACTGAAAAGGTCAAAAAATGAGAAAATTACACTGGTGGACCTGGAATATGTTGAGAAACTCTTTAAAAGTCGAAAAAAGAGAAAATCACCCTCTAGGACATGGAATATGATGAGAAAAACTGAAAAAGTCAAAAAATGAGAAAATAACACTGTACTACCTTGAATATGGTGAGAAAACACTGAAAAAGTCTAAAAATGAGAAAATCAAACAGTAGGACCTGGAATATGGTGAGAAACCCTGAAGCAGTCGAAAAATAAGAAAATCAAATTTGTCATATCTGCAATATGGTGAGAAACCCTGAAAAAGTCAAAAAATGAGAAAAATACACTGAAGGACCTGCAATATGGTGAGAAACCCTGAAAAAGTCGAAAAATGAGAAAATCACACTGTAGGACTTGGAATATGGTGAGACACCCTGAAAAACTCAAAAAATGAGAAAATCACACTGTAGAAGATGGAATATGGTGAGCAATCCTGAAAAAGTCAAAAAATGAGAAAAATCACACTGTGGAACCTGGAATATGGTGAGAAACTCTGAAAAAGGCGAAAAATTAGAAAAATCACTCTCTAGGACTTGGAATATGATGAGAAACCCTGAAAAATTCAAAAAATGAGAAAATCACACTGTAGTAGGTGGAATATGGTGATAAACACTGAATAAGTCTCAAAATGAGAAAATCACACAGTAGGACCTGCAATATGGTAAGAAACTCTGAAAAAGTCGAAAAATAAGAAAACCAAACTTGTAGTACCTGCAATATGTTGAGAAACCCTGAAAAATTCTAAAAATGAGAAAATCACACTGTAGGATTTGGAATATGATGAGAAACCGGGAAAAAGTCAAGAAATGAGAAGAAAAACACTGTAGGAGCTGGAATATGATGAGAAACCCTGAAAAAGTCGAAAAATAAGAAAATCACACTTGTAGGACCTCCAATATGGTGAAAAACCCTGAAAAAGTCGAAAAATGAGAAAATCACGCAGTAGGTCCTGGAATTTGGTCAGAAACACTGAAAAAGTCTAAAATAAGAAAATCACACTGTAGTACCTGGAATATGGTGACAAACCCTGAAAAAGTCTTAAAATGAGAAAATCACACTGTAGGACATGGAATATGGTGAGAAACCTTGAAAAAGTCAAAAAATGAGAAAAATCACACTGTAGTAAAAGGAATATGGTGATATAATCTGAAAAAGTCGAAAATTAGAAAAATCACACTCTAGGACTTGGAATAAGATGAGAAACCCTGAAAAGTCAAAAAATGAGAAAATCACACTGTAGGACTTGGAATATGATGAGAAACCCTGAAAAAGTCAAAAAATGAGAAAATCACACTGTAGGACTTGGAATATGGTGAGAAACCCTGAAAAAGTAAAAAAATGAGAAAATCACACAGTAGGACCTGCAATATGGTGAGAAACACTGAAAAAGTCAAAAATGAGAAAATTACACTGGTGGACCTGGAATATGTTGAGAAACACTTTAAAAGTCGAAAAAAGAGAAAATCACCCTCTAGGACATGGAATATGATGAGAAA
>NW_028228145.1:0-32794 GCF_978045245.1 Mus caroli | reverse complement strand
AATAACACTCTAGGACATGGAATAATATGAGAAACCCTGAAAAAGTCAAAAAATGAGAAAATCACACTGTAGGACTTGGAATATGATGAGAAACCCTAAAAAGTCGAAAAATGAGAAAATCACACTGTAGGACCTGGAATATGGTGAGAAACCCTGAAAAAGTCAAAAAATGAGAAAATCATGCAGTAGGACCTGGAATATGGTGAGAAACCCTGAAAAAGTCTTAAAATGAGAAAATCACACTGTAGGACCTGGAATATGGTGAGAAACCCTGAAAAAGTCAAAAAAAGAGAAAAACACACTCTAGGACTTGGAATATGATGAGAAACCCTGAAAAAGTAAAAAAATGAGAAAATCACACTGTAGGACCTGGAATATGGTGAGAAACCCTGAAAAAGTCAAAAAAAGAGAAAAACACACTCTAGGACTTGGAATATGATGAGAAACCCTGAAAAAGTAAAAAAATGAGAAAATCACACTGTAGGACCTGGAATATGGTGAGAAACCCTGAAAAAGTCAAAAAATGAGAAAATCAAACTGTAGGTCCTGGAATAAGGTGAGAAACCCTGAAAAAGTCCAAAACTGAGAAAAATCACACTGTAATACATGGAATAAGTGGAGAAACTCTGAAAGAGTCGACAAATTAGAAAAATAACACTCTAGGACATGGAATAATATGAGAATCCCTGAAAAAGTCAAAAAATGAGAAAATCACACTGTACGACTTGGAATATGGTGAGAAACCCTGAAAAAGTCGAAAAATGAGAAAATCATGCAGTAGGACCTGGAATATGGTGAGAAACCCTGAAAAAGTCAAAAAATGAGAAAATCACACAGTAGGACCTGCAATATGGTGAGAAACCCTGAAAAAGTTGAAAAATGAGAAAATCACACTGTAGGACTTGGAATAAGATGAGAAACCGTGAAAAAGACAAAAAATGACAAAAACACACTGTAGGAGCTGGAATATGGTGAGAAACCCTGAAAAAGTCCAACAATAAGAAATTCACACTTGTAGGACCTGCAATATGGTGAGAAACCCATAAAAGTCAAAAAATGAGAAAATCACACTGTAGGACTTGGAGTAAGATGAGAAACCCTGAAAAAGTCAAAAAATGAGAAAATCACCATATAGGACTTGAAATATGGTGAGAAACCCTGAAAAAGTAAAAAATGAGCAAAATATGCAGTAGGACCTGGAATATGGTGAGAAACACTGAAAAAGTCTTAACATGAGAACAATCATACTGTAGGACCTGGAATATGGTCAGAAACACTGAAAATGTCTAAAAATGAGAAAATCACACATTAGGACCTGGAATATGGTGATAAACTCTGAAAAAGTCAAAAAAATGAGAAAATTACACTGTAGGACCTGGAATATTTTTTGAGAAACCCTGAAAAAGTCCGAAAAAGAGAAAATCACACTCTAGGACTTGGAATAGGATGAGAAAACCTGAAAAAGTCAAAAATGAGAAAATCACACTGTAGTACCTAGAATATGGTGAGAAACACTGAAAAAGTCTTAACGTGAGAAAATCACACAGTAGGACCTGGAATATGGTGAGAAACCCTGAAATATTTGAAAAATAAGAAAATCAAACTTGTAGTACCTGCAATATGGTGAGAAACCCTGAAAAAGTCGAAAAATGAGAAAATCACACTGTTCGACTTGGAATAAGATGAGAAACCGTGAAAATTTTAAAAAATGAGAAAAATACACTGTAGTAGATGGAACATGGTGAGAAACCCTGCAAAAGTCGAAAAATAAGAAATTCACACTTGTAGGACCTGCAATATGGTGAGAATCCCTGAAAAACTCGAAAAATGAGAAAATCACACTCTAGGACTTGGAATATGATGAGAAACCCTGAAAAAGTCGAAAAATGAGAAAATCACACAGTAGGACCTGCAATATGATGAGAAACCCTGAAACAGTCGAAAAATAAGAAATTCAAACTTGTAGTACCTGCAATATGGTGAGAAACCCTGAAAAATTCGAAAAATGAGAAAATCACACTGTAGGACTTGGAATAAGATGAGAAATCATGAAAAAGTCAAAAAATGAGAGAAATACACTGTAGGAGCTGGAATATGGTGAGAAACCCCGAAAAAGTCGAAAAATCAGAAAATTACACTTGTAGGACCACCAATATGGTGAGAAACCCTGAAAAAGTCGAAAAATGAGAAAATCACACACTAGGACCCAGAATATGGTGAGAAACCCTGAAAAAGTTGAAAAATGAGAATATCAAACTGTAGGACCTGGAATATGGTGAGAAACACTGAAAAAGTCAAAAAATGAGAAAAATCACACTTTAGGACATGGAATATGATGAGAAACCCTGAAAAAGTAAAAAAATGAGAAAAATCACACTGTAATACATGGAGTAAGTGGAGAAACTCTGAAAGAGTCAACAAATTAGAAAAATAACACTCTAGGACATGGAATAAGATGAGAAACCCTGAAAAAGTTAAAAAATGAGAAAATCACACTGTAGGACTTGGAATATGATGAGAAACCCTAAAAAAGTCGAAAAATGAGAAAATCACACTGTAGGACTTGGAATATGGTGAGAAACCCTGAAAAAGTCGAAAAATGAGAAAATCATGCAGTAGGACCTGGAATATGGTGAGAAACCCTGAAAAAGTCAAAAAATGAGAAAATCACACAGTAGGACCTGCAATATGGTGAGAAACCCTGAAAAAGTTGAAAAATGAGAAAATCACACTGTAGGACTTGGAATATGATGAGAAACCCTGAAAAAGTAAAAAAATGAGAAAATCACACTGTACGACTTGGAATATGGTGAGAAACCCTGAAAAAGTCGAAAAATGAGAAAATCATGCAGTAGGACCTGGAATATGGTGAGAAACCCTAAAAAAGTCAAAAAATGAGAAAATCACACTGTTCGACTTTGAATAAGATGAGAGACCGTGAAAATTTTAAAAAATGAGAAAAATACACTGTAGTAGCTGGAACATGGTGAGAAACCCTGCAAAAGTCGAAAAATAAGAAATTCACACTTTTAGGACCTGCAATATGGTGAGAATCCCTGAAAAAGTCGAAAAATGAGAAAATCACACTCTAGGAATTGGAATATGATGAGAAACCCTGAAAAAGTCGAAAAATGATAAAATCACACAGTAGGACCTGCAATATGGTGAGAAACCCTGAAACAGTCAAAAAATAAGAAAATCAAACTTGTAGTACCTGCAATATGGTGAGAAAACCTGAAAAAAGAAAGAAAGAAAGAAAGAAAGAAAGAAAGAAAGAAAGAAAGAAAGAAAGAAACCAAGGAGAATAAAAAGTTTTTATAAAAGTTTTATAAAAAGTGTTAAAGTTTTTAAAAATTAAAAAAAAAAATTACCAGATCACCATCAAGCACACACAGCATTGGCTGTCTTCAGGTGTATCCTTTCAGCCTCCGAAACAAAAAGCAATGGCTGTCTGTCTTCAGGTGTATCCTATTCTCGAGTCTTACTTCCAACCTGAGTGCTGGGCTGAGCTGCCTCATTATGTAATTGTAAACCTTCCTTGGTTTGTCTTTTCCATTTCTAAGACTAACAGGCCTTTTTCTATTTAGAGAATATGCTCATGACTGTCCTTTAGATATAGTAAATATAACTGTTGCTCATAAAACTTGTTTTCTAGGAATTTTTAAAGGGCAATGGCAGAGTTTATTTATAAAAAATATTTTGCATTTATTTATTTGTGTGAGTGATGAAGCTCAGGTCTTCAAACTCGTCAGGAGTTATGATTACCTCCCCTCTCTCTCACCCCCTCTTTCTCCTCTCTCTCAATGATCAATTTTATTTTTAGTGTAAGAATGTTTTGCATGTGTATGCTGTGCCCACAGACTCCAGAACAGAGTATTAGATCCCCTGGAACTGGAGATGGGCCACCATATATATATACTGGTAATTGAGCCCAGGTTCTCTGGAAGAGGAGACAATGCTCTTAATTGTTGAGTCCTCTCTGTAGCCACATCTTTCATTCTTTTTTTTTTTGAGTATATGTGAGGCTGTGTTTATATACATCATATGCAGACAATAAGAATGATTTAGATTCTTCAGCATCTGACACACTCTTCTGGAGTGTCTGAACATAGCTACAGCATACTTAAATATAATAAATAAATAAATCTTTAAAAAGAAAAGGAAAAGTAAAAAAGAAAGAACAGGCCTGCCATATGCATGTTCATAGAGGAAAATGGAAGAGACCCCAATCTAACCTCAGCAGGGTGCTTCCTTCTGGATGGTAGCTCACAGTTTCATCCCAGCAAGACAGGCAAATCACTGACTTCAAGGACAGTAAGGTTCAGGACAGCCAAGGTTAGGAAGGAAAAGGGTCTATGTTGAGAATACAAACCGACAAAACAACAACTAGGAAAAAGAAGTGACAATGTAACTTGGGGTAGGGTACCAACAAGAGAAAGCTTTCTGTTACCACTTACAAACACCAGTAGCCTTGCACCCTTCTGCCCAGGTCCCTGCCTTCCTTTCTAGGCATTCTAAGGATGCCAGGGGGTGGGGGAATCCAGATTAACTTTTTTAATATCAAAGACTTGGTCTTCGATGTCTATAGGAAGCCCTTCTCAGTGCCTTTAACTACCACTGAACTTTCAGGGCTGTGACTCAACTGTAACAAGGAACAGGGCTAAGAACCTGCAGCCTTTGAAAACAACTATTTTTTTAAAGTGGGGGACACAAATCAGCAGTAGAAGCCCTCAGGTTCAGCCATAATACTTGTTAGGGAAAGAGCCTCAATGTCCGGAGCTGAGGTCTCATGGGTGAACTGCTTCAAGCTCTGAGTATCATTGAAAGAAAGAAAAGATATCATGTGGTTGCTTAATTTATTTATTTTATTATTTCTATTTTTTGTTTTCTTTTGTTTTGTTTTAGAAAAGGCCTCAGTCTGTAGCTATGGCTGACCTAGGACAGACTACATGTGTTAATTAGGGTTTCACAGCTGAGAAACAGACCATACCTATGTAAGACTTAGAAAACCCAACAGTCAGTGGTGGCTCGAGCTCTTAATGAGAGCACTCTGGAGGCAGAGGCAGTCAGTTTCTGAATTGAGGCCACCTGGTTAAAGACAGGGATAGGCAGGGCTAGGCAAGGCAGGGCTAGGCTAGGCAAGGGGCTAGGCTAGGCTAGGCAAGAGGCTAGGCTAGGCTAGGCAAGGGGCTAGGCTAGGCTAGGCTAGGCAAGGGGCTAGGCAAGACAGAAAGACAAGTATGGCAGGCCTGGTGGTTTTTCTTTCTTTCTTATCCCTTTTAAAAATGTTTATTTATTTATTTATTTATTTATTTATTTATTTATTTATTTATTTATTTATTAGATATAAGCACACTGTAGCTGTCTTCAGACACTCCAGAAGAGAGTGTCAGATTCTGGAGAATCTAAATCCCTCTTATGGGCCACATATGATGTACATAAACACAGCCTCACATATACTTCTAAAAATTTAAAGATGTGTGGGGCCACTGAACGGGCTCAACAATTAACAGCATTGTCTCCTCTTCCAGAGAACCTGGGATCAACTACCAGCCACTATATGGTGGCCCATTTCCAGTTCCAGGGGATCAGACAGACAGACAGACAAACAGTCAAGGATGGCAGGCCTGCCTGGTTTTTCTTTCTTTCTTATCCTTTTTAAAAAATGTTTATTTATTTATTTATGTATTTATTATATATAAGTACACTGTAGCTGTCTTCAGACACTCCAGAAGAGGGTGTCAGATTCTGGAGAATCTAAATCCCTCTTATGGTCTCCATATGATGTACATAAACACAGCCTCACATACATTTCTAAAAATTTAAAGATGTGTGGGGCCACTGAAAGGGCTCAATAATTAACAGCATTGTCTCCTCTTCCAGAGAACCTGGGATGAACTACCAGCAACTATATGGTGGCCCATCTCCAGTTCCAGGGGATCAGACAGAGAGACAGACATACACACAGATAGAGATAAGGATGGAGGCCTGCCTGGTCTTTCTTTCTTTCTTATTCTTTTAAGAAATGTTTATTTATTTATTTATGTATTTATTAGATATGGGTACACTGTAGCTGTCTTCAGACACTCCATTAGAGTGTGTCAGATTCTGGAGAATCTAAATCCCTCTTATGGTCTGCATATGATGTACATAAACACAGCCTCACATATACTTCTCAAAATTTAAAGATGGATGGGGCCACTGAAATGGCTCAACAATTAACAGCATTGTCTCCTCTTCCAGAGAACCTGTGATCAACTATCAGACACTATTGTGGCCCATCTCCAGTTCCAGAAGATCAGACAGACAGACAGACAGACAGACACACAGAGATAAGGATGGCAGGCCTGCCTGGTCTTTCTTTTTTTCTTATCATTTTTAAAAAAATGTTTATTTATTTATTTATTTATTTATTTATTTATTTATTTATTTATGTATTTATTAGATATAAGTACACTGTAGCTGTCTTCAGACACTCCAGAAGAGGGTGTAGGATTCTGGAGAATCTAAATCCCTCTTATGGTCTGCATATGATGTACATAAACACAGCCTCACATATACTTCTAAAAATTTAAAGATGTGTGGGGCCACTGAAAGGGCTCAACAATTAACAGCATTGTCTCCTCTTCCAGAGAACCTGGGATAAACTACCAGCAACTATATGGTGGCCCATCTCCAGTTCCAGGGGATCAGACAGACAGACAGAGATAAGGATGGCAGGCCTGCCTGGTCTTTCTCTCTTTCTTATATTTGTAAAAAAATGTTTATTTATTTATTTATTTATTTACGTATGTATTTATTAGATATAAGTACACTGTAGCTGTCTTCAGACACTCCAGAAGAGGGTGTCAGATTCTGGAGAATATAAATCCCTCTTATGGTCTGCATATGATGGACATAAACACAGATTCACATACACTTCTAAAAATTTCAAGATGGGTGGGGCCACTCAAAGGTCTCAACAATTAACAGCATTGTCTCTTCTTCCAGAGAACCTGGGATCAACTACCAGCAACTATATGGTGGCCCATCTCCAGTTCCAGGGGATCAGACAGACAGACAGACAGACAGACAGAGATAAGTAGGGCAGGCCTGCCTGGTCTTTCTTTCTTTCTTATCCTTTTCAAATAATGTTTATTTATTTATATATATATTTATTTATTTATTTATGTATTTATTAGATATAAGTACACTGTAGTTGTCTTCAGACACTCCAGAAGAGGGTGTCAGATTCTGCAGAATCTAAATCCCTCTTATGGTCTGCATATGATGTACATAAACACAGCCTAACATATACTTCTAAAAATTTAAAGATAGGTGGAGCCACTGAAAGGGCTCAACAATTAACAGCATTGTCTCCTCTTCCAGAGAACCTGGGATCAACTAACAGCAACTATATGGTGGCCCATCTCCAGTTCCAAGGGATCAGACAGACAGACAGACAGACAGACAGAAATAAGGATGGCAGGCCTGCCTGGTCTTTCTTTCTTTCATATCCTTTTAAAAAATGTTTATTTATTTATTTATATGTTTATTAGATATAAGTACACTGTAGCCGTCTTCAGACACTCCAGAAGAAGGTGTCAGATTCTGAAGAATCTAAATCCCTCTTATGGTCTGCATATGATGTACATAAACACAGCCTCACATTTACTTCTTAAAATTTAAAGGTGGGGGGGGGCCACTGAAAGGGCTCAGCAATTAACAATATTGTCTCCTCTTCCAGAGAACCTGGGATCAACTAGCTGCAACTATATGGTGGCCCATCTCCACTCCCAGGGGATCAGAGAGACAGACAGACAGACAAGGATAAGGATGGCAGGCCTGCCTGGTCTTTCTTTCTTTCTTATCCTTTTTAAAAAATGTTTATTTATTTATGTATTTATTAGATATAAGAACACTGTAGCTGTCTTCAGACACTCCAGAAGAGGGTGTCAGATTCTGGAGAATCTAAATCCCTCTTATGGTCTGCATATGATGTACATAAACACAGCCTCACATATAGTACTAAAAATTTAAAGACGGGTGGGGCCACTGAAAGCGCTCAACAATTAACAGCATTGTCATCTCTTCCAGAGAACCTGGGATCAACTACCAGCACCTATATGGTGGCCCATCTCCAGTTCCAGGGGATCCGAACGACAGACAGACAGACAGACAGAGAAAAGGTTGGCAGGCTGCCTGGTCTTTCTTTCTTTCTTATCTGGTTTAAATAATGTTTATTTATTTATTTATTCATTTATTTATTTATTTATTAGATATAAGTACACTGTTGCTGTCTTCAGACACTCCAGAAGAGGGTGTCAGATGCTGGAGAATCTAAATCCCTCTTATGGTCTGCATATGATGTACATAAACACAGCCTCACATATACTTCTAAATATTTAAAGAAGTGTGGGGCCACTGAAAGGGCTCAACAATTAACAGCATTGTCTCCTCTTCCAGAGAACCTTGGATCAACTACCAGCAACTATATGGTGGCCCATCTCCAGTTCCAGGGGATCAGACAGACAGACAGACAGACAGAGATAAGGATGGCAGGCCTGCCTGGTCTTACTTTCTTTCTTATCCTTTTTAAAAAATGTTTATTTATTTATTTCTTTATTTATTTATGTATTTATTATATATAAGTACACTGTAGCTGTCTTCAGACACTCCAGTAGAGGGTGTCAGATTCTGGAGAATCTAAATCCTCTTATAATCTGAATATGATGTACATAAACACAGCCTCACATATACTTCTAAATATTTAAAGAAGTGTGGGGCCACTGAAAGGGCTCAACAATTAACAGCATTGTCTCCTCTTCCAGAGAACCTGGGATAAACTACCAGCAACACTATGGTGGCCCATCTCCAGTTCCAGGGGATCAGACAGACAGACAGACAGACAGAGATAAGGGCGGCAGGCCTGCCTGGTCTTTCTTACTTTCTTATCCTTTTTAAAAAATGTTTATTTATTTATTTATTTATTTATTTATTTATTTATTCATTTGTTTATTTATTTATGTATTTATTAGATATAAGTACACTGTAGCTGTCTTCAGACACTCCAGAAGAGGGTGTCAGATTCTAGAGAATCTAAATCCCTCTTATGGTGTGCATATGATGTACATAAACACAGCCTCACATTTTCTTCTAAAAATTTAAAGATGGGTGGGGCCCCAGAAATGGCTCAACAATTAACAGCATTGCCTCTTCTTCCAGAGAACCTTGGATAAACTACCAGCAATTATATGGTGGCCCATCACCAGTTCCAGGGTATCAGACAGTCAGACAGAGAGACAGAGATAAGGAACGGAGGCCTGCCTGGTCTTTCTTTCTTTCTTATACTTTTAAAAAAATGTTTATTTATTTATTTATTTATTTATTTATTAGATATAAGTACACTGTAGCTGACTTCAGACACTCTAGAAGAGGGTGTCATCTTCTGGAGAATCTAAATCCCTCTTATGGTCTGCATATGATGTACATAAACACAGCCTCACATATACTTCTAAAAATTTAAAGATGGGTGGGCCCACTGAAAGGGCTCAACAATTAACAGCATTGTCTCCTCTTCCAGAGAACGTGGGATCAACTACCAGCAACTATATGGTGGCCCATCTCAAGTTGCAGGGGATCAGACAGACTGACAGACAGACAGAGATAAGGATGGCAGTCCTGCCTGATTTTTCTTTCTTTCTTATCCTTTTTAAAAATGTTTATTTATTTATTTATTCATTTATTCATTTATTTATTTATGTATTTATTAGATATATGTACACTGTAGCTGTCTTCAGACTCTCCAGAAGAGGGTGTCAGATTCTGGAGAATCTATATCCCTCTTATGGTCTGCATATGATGTACATAAACACAGCCTCACATATACTTCAAAAAATTTAAAGATGGGTGGGGCCACTGAAAGGGCTCAACAATTAACAGCATTGTCTCCTCTTCCAGAGGACCTAGGATCAACTACCAGCAGCTATATTGTGGCCCATCTCCAGTTCCAGGGGATCTGACAGACATACATACAGACAGACAGACATGGATTGCAGGACTGCCTGGTTTTTCTTTCTTTCTTATACATTTTAAAAATTTTTATTTATTTATATATGTATTTATTAGATATAAGTACACTGTAGCTGTCTTCAGACACTTCAGAAGAGGGTGTCATATTCTGGAGAATCTAAATCCCTCTTATGTTCTGCATATGATGTACATAAACACAGCCTCACATATACTTATAAAATTTTAAAGATGTGTGGGGCCACTGAAACGGCTCAACAATTAACAGCATTGTCTCCTCTACCAGAGAACCTGGGATCAAATACCAGAAACTATATGGTGGCCCATCTCCACTTCCAGGGGATCTGACAGACATACATACAGACAGACAGACAAGGATTGCAGGACTGCCTGATTTTTCTTTCTTTCTTATGCATTTTAAAAATATTTATTTATTTATATATGTATTTATTAGATATAAGTACACTGTAGTTGTCTTCAGACACTCCAGAAGAGGGTGTCATATTCTGGAGAATCTAAATCCCTCTTATGGTCTGCATATGATGTACATAAACACAGCCTCACATATACTTCTAAAAATTTAAAGGTGTGTGGGGCCACTGAAACGGCTCAACAATTAACAGCATTGTCTCCTCTACCAGAGAACCTGGGATCAAATACCAGCAACTATATGGTGGCCCATCTCCAGTTCTAGGGGATCAGACAGACAGACAGACAGACAGATAGGGATTGCAGGCCTGCCTGGTTTTACTTTCTTTCTTATCCTTTTTAAAAAATGTTTATTTATTTATTTATGTATTTATTATATATAAGTACACTGTAGCTGTCTTCAGACACTCCACAAGACGGTGACAGATTCTGGAGAATCTAAATCCCTCTTATGGTCTGCATATGATGTACATAAACACAGCCTCACATATACTTCTAAAATTTAAAGATGTGTGGGGTCACTGAAAGGGCTCAACAATTAACAGCATTGTCTCCTCTAACAGAGAACCTGGGATCAACTAACAGCAACTATATGGTGGCCCATCTCCAGTTCCAGGGGATCAGGCAGACAAAGAGACAGACAGACAAGGGTGGCAGGCCTCCCTGGTTTTTCTTTCTTTCTTATCCTATTAAAATAATGTTTATTTATTTATTTTTGTATTTATTAGATATAAGTACACTGTAGCTGTCTTCAGACACTCCAGAAGAGGGTGTCAGATTCTGGAGAATATAAATCCACATTATGGTCTGCATATGATGGACATAAACACAGCCTAACATATACATCTAAAAATTTAAAGATGGGTGGGGCCACTGAATGGGCTCAACAATTAACAGCATTGTCTCTTCTTCCAGAGAACCTGGGATCAACTACCAGCAACTATATAGTGGCCCATTTCCAGTTCCAGGGGATCAGACAGACAGACAGACAGACAAGGATAAGGATGGCAGGCCTGCCTGGTCTTTCTTTCTTATTCTTTTTAAAAATGTTTATTTATTTATGTATTTATTAGATATAAGTACAATGTAGCTGTCTTCAGACACTCCAGAAGAGGGTGTCAGATTCTGGAGAATCTAAATCCCTCTTATGGTCTGCATATGATGTACATAAACACAGCCTCACATATACATCTAAAAATTTAAAGATAGGTGGAGCCACTGAAAGGGCTCAACAATTAACAGCATTGTCTCCTCTTCCAGAGTACCTGGGATCAACTACCAGCAACTATATTGTGGCCCATCTCCAGTTCCAGGGGATCAGACAGACATACATACAGACAGACAGACAAGGATTGCAGGCCTGCCTGGTTTTTCTTTCTTTCTTATACATTTTAAAAATGTTTATTTATTTATTTATTTATTTATGTATGTATGTATTTATTAGATATAAGTACACTGTAGCTGTCTTCAGACACTTCAGAAGAGGGTGTCATATTCTGGAAATCTAAATCCTTCTTATTGTCTGCATATGATGTACATAAACACAGCCTCACATATACTTCTAAAAATTTAAAGATGTGTGGGGCCACTGAAACGGCTCAACAATTAACAGCATTGTCTCCTCTACCAGAACCTGGGATCAACTAGCAGCAACTATATTGTGGCCCATCTCCAGTTCCAGGGGATCAGACAAACAGACAGACAGACAGACAGAGATAAGGAGGGCAGGCCTGCCTGGTCCGTCTTTCTTTCTTATCCTTTTAAAAAATGTTTATTTATTTATTTATTTATTTATTTATTTATTTATTTATTTATTGATTGATTGATTGATTGATTGATTTATTAGATATAAGTACACTGTAGTTGTCTTCAGACACTCCAGAGGATGGTGTCAGATTCTCGAGAATCTAAATCCCTCTTATGGTCTGCATATGATGTACATAAACATAGCCTCACATATACATCTAAAAATTTAAAGATATGTGGAGCCACTGAAAGGGCTCAACAATTAACAGCATTGTCTTCTCTTCCAGAGAACCTGGGATCAACTACCTGCAACTATATGGTGGCCAATCTCCACTCCCAGATGATCAGAGAGACAGACAGACAGACAAGGATAAGGATGGCAGTCCTGCCTGGTCTTTCTTTCTTATCCTTTTTAAAAAATGTTTATTTATTTATGTATTTATTATATATAAGTACACTGTAGCTGTCTTCAGACACTCCAGAAGAGGGTGTCATATTCTGGAGAATCTAAATCCCTCTTATGGTCTGCATATGATGTACATAAACACAGCCTCACATATACTACTAAAATTTTAACGATGGGTGGGGCCACTGAAAGCGCTCAACAATTAACAGCATTGTGTCCTCTTCCAGAGAACCTGGGATCAACTACCAGCACCTATATGGTGGCTCATCTCCAGTTCCAGGGGATCAGAACGACAGACAGACAGACAGACAGACAGAGATAAGAATGGCAGGCCTGCCTGGTCTTTCTTTCTTTCTTATCTGGTTTAAATAATGTTTATTTCTTTATTTACTTATTTATTTATGTATTTATTAGATATAAGTACACTGTAGTTGTCTTCAGAAACTCCAGAAGAAGGTGTCAGATTCTGATGAATCTAAATCCCTCTTCTGGTCTGCATATGATGTACATAAACACAGCCTCACATACACTTCTAAAAATTTAAAGATGGGTAGGGCCACTGATAGGGTTCAACAATTAACAGCATTGTCTCCTCTTCCAGAGAACCTGGGATCAACTACTAGCAACTATATGGTAGCCCATCTCCACTTCCAGGGGATCAGACAGACAGACAGACAGACAGACAGAGATAAGGATGGCAGGCCTGCCTCGTCTTACTTTCTTTCTTATCCTTTTTAAAAAATGTTTATTTATTTATTTATTTATTTATTTATTTATTTATTTATTTATGTATTTATTATATATAAATACACTGTAGCTGTCTTCAGACACTCCAGTAGAGGGTGTCAGATTCTGGAGAATCTAAATCCTCTTATAATCTGAATATGATGTACATAAAAAGGCCTCACATATACTTCTAAATATTTAAAGAAGTGTGTGGCCACTGAAAGGGCTCAACAATTAACAGCATTGTCTCCTCTTCCAGAGAACCTTGGATCAACTACCAGCAACTATATGGCGGCCCATCTCCAGTTCCCGGGGATCAGATAGACAGACAGACAGACAGACAGAGATATGGATGGCAGGCCTGCCTGTTCTTTCTTTCTTTCTTATCCTTTTTAAAAAATGTTTAATTAATTATTTATTTATTTATCTATTTATTTATTAGATATAAGTACACTGTAGCTGTCTTCAGACACTCCAGAAGAGGGTGTCAGATTTTGGAGAATCTATATCCCTCTTATGGTCTGCATATGATGTACAAAAACACAGACTCACATTTTCTTCTAAAAATTTAAAGATGGGTGGGGCCCCAAAAATGGCTCAACAATTAACAGCATTGCTTCCTCTTCCAGAGAACCTTGGATAAACTACCAGCAACTATATGGTGGCTCATCTCCAGTTCCAGGGTATCAGACAGTCAGACAGAGAGACAGAGATAAGGATGGAGGCCTGCCTGGACTTTCTTTCTTTCTTATACTTTTAAAAAAATGTTTATTTATTTATTTATTTATTTATTTATTTATTTATTTATTAGATATAAGTACACTATAGCTGTCTTCAGACACTCTAGAAGAGGGTGTCATCTTCTGGAGAATCTAAATCCCTCTTATGGTCTGTATATGATGTACATAAACACAGGCTTACATATACTTCTAAAAATTTAAAGCTGGGTGGGCCCACTGAAAAGGCTCAAAAATTAAAACCATTGCCTCCTCTTCCAGAGAATATGGGATCAACTACCAGCAACTATATGGTGGCCCATCTCAAGTTGCAGGGGATCAGACAGACAGATAGACAGACAAAGATAAGGATGTCAGTTCTGCCTGATTTTTCTTTGTTTCTTATCCTTTTTAAAAATGTTTATTTATTTATTCATTTATTCATTTATTCATTTATTCATTTATTTATTTATTTATTTATTTATTTATTTATTTATTTATTATATATAAGTACACTGTAGCTGTCTTCAGACTCTCCAGAAGAGGGTGTCAGATTCTGGAGAATCTATATCCCTCTTATGGTCTGCATATGATGTACATAAACACAGCCTCACATATACTTCTAAAAATTTAAAGATGGGTGGGGCCACTGAAAGGGCTCAACAATTAACAGCATTGTCTCCTCTTCCAGAGGACCTGGGATCAACTACCAGCAACTATATTGTGGCCCATCTCCAGTTCCAGGGGATCTGACAGTCATACATACAGACAGACAGACAATGATTGCACTACTGCCTGGTTTTTCTTTCATTCTTATACATTTTAAAAATGTTTATTTATTTATATATGTATTTATTAGATATAAGTACACTGTCGCTGTCTTCAGATACTTCAGAAGAGGGCGTCATATTCTAGAGAATCTAAATCCCTCTTATGGTCTGCATATGATGTACATAAACACAGCCTCACATATACTTCTAAAAATTTAAAGATGTGTGGGGCCACTGAAACGGCTCAACAATTAACAGCATTGTCTCCTCTACCAGAGAACCTGGGATCAACTAGCAGCAACTATATGGTGACCCACCTCCAGTTCCAGGGGATCAGACAGACAGACAGACAGACAAACAAGGATTGCAGGCCTGCGTGGTTTTACTTTCTTTCTCATCCTTTTTAAAAAATGTTTATTCATTTATTTATATATTTATATATTTATTTATTTATTTATTTATTTATTTATTTATTTATTTATTTATTAGATATAAGTACACTCTAGTTGTGTTCAGACACTCCAGATGAGGGTGTCAGATCCTGGAGAATCTAAATCCCTCTTATGGTCTGCATATGATGTACATAAACACAGCCTAACATATACTTCTAAAAATTTAAAGATAGGTGGAGTCACTGAAAGGGCTCAACAATTAACAGCATTGTCTCCT
This sequence comes from Mus caroli, assembly GCF_978045245.1. NCBI lineage: Eukaryota > Metazoa > Chordata > Mammalia > Rodentia > Muridae > Mus > Mus caroli. The sequence goes on along the minus strand of NW_028228145.1, from coordinate 17,324 downwards.
CTTCCAGAGAACCTGGGATCAACTAACAGCAACTATATGGTGGCCCATCTCCAGTTCCAAGCGATCAGACAGACTGACAGACAGACTGACTGACAGAGATAAGGATGGAAGGCCTGCCTGGTCTTTCTTTCTTTCTTATCCTTTTTAAAAAATGTTTATTTATTTATTTATATGTTTATTAGATGTAAGTACACTGTAGCCATCTTCAGAAACTCCAGAAGAAGTTGTCAGATTCTGGAAAATTTAAATCCCTCTTATGGTCTGTATATGATGTACATAAACACAGCCTCACATTTACTTCTTAAAATTTAAAGGTGGGGGGGGGCATTGAAAGGGCTCATCAATTAACAGAATTGTCTCCTCTTCCAGAGAACCTGGTATCAACTACCAGCACCTATATGGTGGCCCATCTCCAGTTCCAGGGGATCAGAACGACAGACAGACAGACAGACAGACAGAGATAAGGATGGCAGGCCTGCCTGGTCTTTCTTTCTTTCTTATCCGGTTTAAATAATGTTTATTTATTTATTTATTTATTTATTTATTTATTTATTTATTTATGTATTTATGTATTTATTAGATATAAGTACACTGTAGCTGTCTTCAGACACTCCAGAAGAGGGTGTCAGATACTGACGAATCTAAATCCCTCTTCTGGTCTGCATATGTTGTACATAAACACAGCCTCAGATACACTTCTAAAAATTTAAAGATGGGTAGGGCCACAAATAGGGGTCAACAATTAACAGCATTGTCTCCTCTTCCAGAGAACCTGGGATCAACTACCAGCAACTATATGGTAGCCCATCTCCAGTTCCAGGGGTTCAGACAGACACACAGACAGACAGACAGAGATAAGGATGGCAGGCCTGCCTGGTCTTACTTTCTTTCTTATCCTTTTTAAAAAATGTTTATTTATTTATTTATTTATGTATTTATTATATATAAGTACACTGTAGCTGTCTTCAGACATTCCAGTAGAGGGTGTCAGATTCTGGAGAATCTAAATCCTCTTATAATCTGAATATGATGTACATAAACACAGCCTCACATATACTTCTAAATATTTAAAGAAGTGTGGGGCCACTGAAAGGGCTCAACAATTAACAGCATTTTCTCCTCTTCCAGATAACCTTGGATCAACTACCAGCAACTATATGGTGGCCCATCTCCAGTTCCAGGGGATCAGACAGACAGACAGACAGACAGAGATAAGAATGGCAGGCCTGCCTGGTCTTACTTTCTTTCTTATCCTTTTAAAAAAATGTTTATTTATTTATTTATTTATTTATTTATTTATTTATTTATTTATGTATTTATTATATATAAGTACACTGTAGCTGTCTTCAGACACTCCAGTAGAGGGTGTCAGTTTCTGGAGAATCTAAATCCTCTTATAATCTGAATATGATGTACATAAAAAGGCCTCACATATACTTCTAAATATTTAAAGAAGTGTGGGGCCACTGAAAGGGCTCAACAATTAACAGCATTGTCTCCTCTTCCAGAGAACCTTGGATCAACTACCAGCAACTATATGGTGGCCAATCTGCAGTTCCCGGGGATCAGATAGACAGACAGACAGACAGACAGACAGAGATATGGATGGCAGGCCTGCCTGGTCTTTCTTTCTTTCTTATCCTTTTTAAAAAATGTTTGTTTATTTATTTATTTATTTATTTATTTATTTATTTATCTATTTATTTATTAGATATAAGTACACTGTAGCTGTTCAGAGACTCCAGAAGAGGGTGTCAGATTCTGGAGAATCTAACCCCTCTTATGGTTTGCATATGATGTACATAAACACAGCCTCACATATACTTCTAAAAATTTAAAGAAGGGTGGGGCCACTCTAAAAGCTCAACAATTAACAGCATTGTCTCCTCTACCAGAGAACCTGGGATCAACTACCAGCAACTATATGGTGGCCCATCTCCAGTTCCAGGGGATCAGGCAGACAAAGAGACAGACAGACAAGGGTGGCAGGCCTCCCTGGTTTTTCTTTCTTTCTTGTCTTTTAAAAAAATGTTTATTTATTTATTTATGTATTTATTAGATATAAGTACACTCTAGCTGTCTTCAGATTTTCCAGAAGACGGTGTCAGATTCTGGAGAATATAAATCCCTCTTATGGTCTGCATATGATGGACATAAACACAGATTCACATACACTTCTAAAAATTTAAGATGGGTGGGGCCACTGAAAGGGCTCAACATTTACCAGCATTGTCTCTTCTTCCAGAGAACCTGGGATCAGCTACCAGCAACTATATGGTGGCCCATCTCCATTTCCAGGGGATCAGACAGACAGACAGACAGACAGACAGAGATAAGGAGGGCAGACCTGCCTGGTCTTTCTTTCTTTCTTATCCTTTTAAAATAATGTTTTTATTTATTTATTTATTTATTTATTTATTTATTTATTTATTAGATATAAGTACAATGTAGTTGTCTTCAACACTCCAGAAGAGGGTGTCAGATTCTGGAGTATCTAAATCCCTCTTATGGTCTGCATATGATGTACATAAACACAGCCTCACATTTACTTCTTAAAATTTAAAGGTGGGGGTGGCACTGAAAGGGCTCAGCAATTAACAGCATTGTCTCCTCTTCCAGAGAACCTGGGATCAACTACCTGCAACTATATGGTGTCCCATCTCCACTCCCAGGGGATCAGACAGACGGACAGACAGACAAGGATAAGGATGGCAGGCCTGCCTGGTCTTTCTTTCTTTCTTATCCTTTTTAAAAAATGATTATTTATTTATGTATTTATTAGATATAAATACACTGTAGCTGTCTTCAGACACTCCAGAAGAGGGTGTCAGATTCTGGAGAATCTAAATCCCTCTTATAGTCTGCATATGATGTACATAAACACAGACTAACATATACTAGTAAAAATTTAACGATGAGTGGGTCCGCTGAAAGGGCTCAACAATTAACAGCATTCTCTCCTCTTCCAGAGAACCTGGGATCAACTACCAGCACCTATATGGTGGCCCATCTCCAGTTCCAGGGGATCAGAACGACAGACAGACAGACAGACAGACAGAGATAAGGATGGCAGGCCTCCTGGTCTTTCTTTCTTTCTTATCCGGTTTAAATAATGTTTATTTATTTATTTATTTATTTATTTATTTATTTATTTATTTATTAGATATAAGTACACTGTAGCTGTCTTCAGACACTCCAGAAGAGGGTGTCAGGTTCAGATGAATCTAAATCCCTCTTCTGGTCTGCATATGATGTACATAAACACAGCTTCAAGACACTTCTAAAAATTTAAAGATGGGTAGGGCCACTGATAGGGCTCAACAATTAACATCATTGTCTCCTCTTCCAGAGAACCCGGGATCAACTACCAGGAACTATATGGTAGCCCATCTCCAGTTCCAGGGGATCAGACAGACACACAGACAGAAAGACAGACAGAGATAAGGATGGGAGTCCTGCCTGGTCTTACTTTCTTTCTTATCCTTTTTAAAAAATGTTTATTTATTTATTTATTTATTTATTTATTTATTTATTTATTATATATAAGTACACTGTAGCTGTCTTCAGACACTCCAGTAGAGGGTGTCAGATTCTGGAGAATCTAAACCCTCTTATAATCTGAATATGATGTACATAAACACAGCCTCATATATACTTCTAAATATTTAAAGCAGTTTGGGCCCACTGAAAGGGCTCAACAATTAACAGCATTGTCTCCTCTTCCAGTGAACCTTGGATCAACTACCAGCAACTATATGGTGGCCCATCTCCAGTTCCAGGGGATCAGACAGACAGACAGACAGACAGACAGAAATAAGGATGGCAGGCCTGCCTGGTCTTACTTTCTTTCTTATCCTTTTTAAAAATGTTTATTTATTTATTTATTTATTTATTTATTTATTTATTTATTATATATAAGTACACTGTAGCTGTCTTCAGACACTCCAGTAGAGGGTGTCAGTTTCTGGAGAATCTAAATCCTCTTATAATCTGAATATGATGTTCATAAACAGGCCTCACATATACTTCTAAATATTTAAAGAAGTGTGGGGCCACTGAAAGGGCTCAACAATTAAGAGCATTTTCTCCTCTTCCAGAGAACCTTGGATCAACTACCAGCAACTATATGGTGGCCCATCTCCAGTTCCCGGGGATCAGATAGACAGACACACAGACAGACAGAGATATGGATGGCAGGCCTGCCTGGTCTTTCTTTCTTTCTTATCCTTTTTAAAAAAATGTTTATTTATTTATTTATTCATTTATTTATCTATTTATTTATTAGATATAAATACACTGTAACTGTTCAGACACTCCAGAAGAGGATGTCAGATTCTGGAGAATCTAAATCCCTCTTATGGTCTGCATATGATGGACATAAACACAGCCTCACATATACTTCTAAAAATTTAAAGAAGGGTGGGCCCACTGAAAGGGCTCAACAATTAACAGCATTGTCTCTTCTTCCAGAGAACGTGGGATCAACTACCAGCAACTATATGGTGGCCCATCTCAAGTTCCAGGGGATAAGACAGACAGACAGACAGACAGACAGAGATAAGGATGGCAGGCCTGCCTGATTTTTCTTTCTTTCTTATACTTTTTAAAAAATGTTTATTTATTTATTTATGTATTTATTAGATATAAGTACACTGTAGCTGTCTTCAGACACTCCAGAAGAGGGTGTCAGATTCTGGAGAATCTAAATCCCTCTTATGGTCTGCATATGATGTACATAAACACAGCCTCACATATACTTCTAAAAATTTAAAGATGGGTGGGGCCACTGAGAGGGCTCAACAACTAACAGCATTGTCTCCTCTTCCAGAGGACCTGGGATCAACTACCAGCAACTATATTGTGGCCCATCTCCAGTTCCAGGGGATCAGACAGACATACATACAGACAGACAGACAAGGATTGCAGGCCTGCCTGGTTTTTCTTTCTTTCTTATCCTTTTAAAATAATGTTTATTTATTTATTTATTTATTTATTTATTTATTTATTTATTTATGTATTTATTAGATATAAGTACACTGTAGTTGTCTTCAGACACTCCAGAAGAGGGTGTCAGATTCTGGAGAATCTAAATCCCTCTTATGGTCTTCATAATATGTACATAAACACAGCCTAACATATACTTCTAAAAATTTAAAGATAGGTGGAGCCACTGAAAGGGCTCAACAATTAACAGCATTGTCTCCTCTTCCAGAGAACCTGGGATCAACTACCAGCAACTATATGCTGGCCCATCTACAGTTCCAGGGGATCAGACACACAGAGAGACAGACAGACACTGTAGGACCCAGAATATGGCAAGAAACCCTGAGAAAGGTGGAAAATTAATAATACACTCTGTCGTACCCAGAATATGGCAAGAAACCCTCATAAAAGTAGAAAATTAAAAACTCACACTGAAGGAACCCAAATATGGCAAGAAAACCTGAAAAATGTGGAAAATGAGAATAATCACAGTGTAGGAACCAGAATTCCGAAAATACTTGAAAAACGTCATAAATGAGAAAATCACATTTTAGGATCCAGAAATTGGGGAGAAACCCTGAGAAACGTGGAAAATTAAAAATACACTCTGTAGCACTGAGAATATGGCAAGAAACCCTCAACAAAGTAGAAAATTAAAAACTCACACTGAAGGATCCCGAATATGGCGCGAAAACATTAAAAAGGTAGAAAATGAGAATAATCACACTGTATTACCCAGAATTACAAAAACATGAAAAACATCGAAAATGAGAAAATCACACTTGTAGGACCCAAAATACGAAAAAACTTGAAAAACGTGGAAAATGAGAAAATCACACTGCAGAAATGAGAATATACCGAACAACCATGAAAAACCTGAAAATTAAAAATTCACACTATTGGACACAGAATATGGTGAGAAACCATGAAAAGACTGGACAATTAAAAATTCACACTTCATTACCCAGATATGGAGAGAAATACTGAAAACCGTGGGAAAAAATTCACAATGAAGGACCTGGAATACGGCAAGAGACCCTGAAAAAACATGGAAATGAGAAAATCACACAGTATAACCCAGAATATGACGAAAAAACCTGAAAAAGATAAAATATTAAAATATCACACGGAAGGACCCAGAATATTTCGAAAAACCTGAAAAAGGAGGAAGATAAAAAACTCACACTGAAGGACACAGAATATGGCGAGAAAACCTGAAAAAAGTAGAAAATTAAAAATTCACACTGAAAGACCCCGAATATGGTTTGAAAACCTGAAAAAGGTGGAAAATGAGAATAATCACACTGTAGGACCCAGATTATGCCCAGAAACCCTGAAAACGTGTAAAATTAAAAAAACATGCTGTAGGACCCAGAATATGGCGAGAAACCCTGAAAAAAGTTCAAAATTACAAACTCACACTGTAGGACCCCAAACATAGCGAGAAACCCTGAAAAAGGTGGAAAATGAGAAAATCACATTTCAGGACCCAGAATAGGCCGAGAAAATGTGAAAAACATGAAAATTAAAATTTCACACTAACGGACCCAGAATATGGCGAGAAAAAGTTAATAAAAAAGTAGAAAATTAAAATCTCACAATGAAGGAGCCCAAACATGGCGAGAAAACCAGAAAAAGGTGGAAAATGAGAAAATCACACTGTAGGATCCAGAATATGGTAAGAAACCCTGAAGAAAGTAGAAAAATACAAACTGACACTGAAGGACCCCAAATATGGGGAGAAAACCTGAAAAAGGTGGAAAATGAGAAAATCACACTGCAGGACCCAGAATATTTCAAGAAACACTGAAAAACGTGAAAATTAAAAATTCACACTGTCGGACACAGAATATGGCGAGAAACCATGAAAAAAAGTGGATAATTAAAATTCACACTGTATTACCCATAATATGGGGAGAAATACTGAAAAACGTGGAAAATTAAAAATCCACACTGAAGGACCTGGAATATGGCAAGAAAACCTGAAAATGTGGAAATGTGAAAATCACAGTGTAGGACCCAGAATATGAAGAAAAAACCTGAAAAATGTGGAAAATGAAAAATACATACTATAGGACACAGTTTATGGCGAGAAACCCTGAAAGAGTAGAAAATTAAAAACTCACACTGAAGGACCCCAAATATGGCAAGAAACACTGAAAAAAGTAGAAAATTACAAACTGACACTGAAGAACCCCAATTATGGCGAGAAAACCTGAAAAAGGTGGATAATGAGAAAATCACACTGTAGGACCCAGAATTACGAAAAAACTTGAAAATATCGAAAATGAGAAAATCACACTGTAGGACCCAGAATATGCCAAGAAACCCTGAAAACGTGAAAAATTAAAAATACAACGTTTAGGACCCAGAATACGGCGAGAAACCCTGAAAAAATTAGAAAATTAAAAACTCACACTGAAGGACCCGAAAAATGGCTAGAAAGGCTGAAAAAGGTGGAAAATGAGAAAATCACACTGTAGGACCCAGAATTACGAAAAAAATTGAAAAATGTGGAAAATGAGAAAATCACACTGTAGGACCCAGAATATGCCGAGAAACGCTGAAAAAAGTGAAACATTAAATATTCACACTGTTGGAACAAGAATATTACCAAAAAAAAAAACCTTAAAAACGACGAAAATTAAAAATTTACACTGTGGGACCCAGAATATGGCGAGAAACACTGAAAAATGTGGAAAATTAAATTCAAACTGTAGGAACAAGAATATGCCGAGAAAACCTGAAAAAGTTTGAAAATGAAAAAATCACACTGTGGGACTGAGAATATGACGAAAAAAAAACCTTAAAAACATGGAAAATTAAAAACTCCCACCGAAGAACCTAGAATATGGCAAGAAACCCTGAAAAAGGTGGAAAATGAGAAATTCACACTGTAGGACCCAGAATATGATGAGAAACACTGAAAAATGTTGAAAAATAAAAATTCACACTATAGGACCAGAATATGGAAAAAAACCTTGAAAAACGTGGAAAATTAAAAATTCACACTGCAGGACCCAGAATATGCTGAGAAAACCTGAAAAAGGTGGAAAATGAGAAAATCACACTGTAGGATGGAGAATTGGGGAAAAAAACTTGAAAAAAGTCAAAAATTGGAAAATCGCACAGTAGGAGCAAGAATATGCCAGAAACCCTGAAAACGTGGAAAATTAAAAATACACGCTGTAGGATTCAGAATATGGCAAGAAACCCTGAAAGAAGTAGAAAATTAAAAACTCACACTGAAGGACCCGGAATATGGCGAGAAAACCTGAAAAATGTGGAAAATGAGAAAAACAATCTGTAGGACATAGAAATGCGAAAAAACTTAAAAAAAGTGGAAAATGAGAAAATCACATTGTAGGACCCAGAATATGCCAAGAAACCCTGAAAAACGAGAAAAAATAAAAATATGCTTTTTGGAGCCAGAATATTGCAAGAAACACAGTAAAAAGTAGAAAATTAAAAACTCACACTGAAAGACACCGAATATGGCAAAAAACCTGAAAAAGGTGGAAAATGAGTATAATCACACTGTAGGACACAGAATAGCGAAAAAACTTGAAAAACGTGGAAAAGGAGAAAATCACACTGCAGAACCCAGAATATGCCGAGAAACCCTGAAAAACTAGAAAATTAAAAACTCACATTGAAGGACCCCGAATATGGAGAGTTAACCTGAAAAAGGTGGAAAATGAGAAAATCACACTGTAGGACCCAGAATTACAAAAAAACTTGAAAAACGTGGAAAAGGAGAAAATCACACTGCAAGACCCAGAATATGCCGAGAAACACTGAAAAATGTGAAAATAAAAAATTCACACTGTCAGACACAGAATATGGCAAGAAACCATGAAAGAAGTGGAAAATGAGAAAATCACACTGTATTGCCCAGAATATGGCGAGAAATACTGAAAAACGTGGAAAATTAAAAATTCAGACTGAAGGACCTGGAATATGGCAAGGAAACCTGAAAAACGAGGAAATGGGAAAATCACACTGTACGAGCCAGAATATGCAGAGAAACCTTGAAAAACGTGGAAAATTAAAAATACACTCTGTAGGACCCAGAATATGGCGAGAAACCCTGAAGAATGTAGAAAATTAAAAACTCACATTGAAGGACCCCGAATATGGCGAGAAAACCTGAAAAAGGTGGAAAATGAGAAAAGCACACCGTAGGACCCATAATATTACAAAAAACTTGAAAGAAGTGGAAAATTAAAAATTCACAGTGAAGGACCCAGAATATGGCGAGAAAACCTGAAAAACGAGGAAAATTCAAAATTCACACTGTAGGACCCAGAATATGGCTAGAAAACCTGAAAAAGTTGGAAAATGAGAATAATCACACTGTAGGACCAAGATATGCGAAAAAACTTGAAAAATTTCAAAATTGAGAAAATCACACTGTAGGACCCAGAATATGCTGAGAAACACTGAAAAACGTGGAAAATTAAAAATACACGCTGTAGGACCCATAATATGTCGAGAAACCCTGAAAAATTAGAAATGTAAAAACTCACACTGAGGGACCCCAAATATGGCAAGAAAACATGAAAAAGATGAAAAAAGAGAAAATCACACTGTAGGACCCAGAAATATGAAAAAACTTGAAAAATGTGGAAAATGAGAAAATCACACTGCAGAAACCAGAATATGCCGAACAACCATGAAAAACCTGAAAATTAAAAATTCACACAGTCGGACACAGAATATGGTGAGAAACCATGAAAAAAGTGGACAATTAAAAATTCACACTTTATTACCCAGATATGGCGAGAAATACTGAAAACCGTGGAAAAAAATTCACACTGAAGGACCTGGAATACGGCAAGTGACCCTGAAAAACATGGAAATGAGAAAATCACACAGTAGGACCCAGCATATGGCGAGAAAACCTGAAAAATGTAGAAAATTAAAAATTCACACTGAAGGACCCCGAATATTGCAAGAAAACCTGAAAAGGGTGGAAAATGAGAATAATCAATCTGTAGGACCCAGCTTATGCCTAGAAACCTTGAAAACGTGGAAAATTAAAAATACATGCTGTAGGACCCAGAATATGGCCTGTAACCCTGAAAAAAGTTGAAAATAACAAACTCACAATGTAGGACCCCAAATATGGCGAGAAACCCTGCAAAAGGTGGAAAATGAGAAAATCACACTGCAGGATCCAGAATATGCCGAGAAAATGTGAAAAACGTGAAAATTAATAATTCACACTCACGGACCCAGAATATGGCGAGAAACACTTAATAAAAAAGTAGGAAATTAAAAACTCACAGTGAAGGAGCCCAAACATGACCAGAAAAACCTGAAAAAGGTGGAAAATGAGAAAATCACACTGTAGGATCCAGAATATGGCGAGAAATCCTTAAAAAAGTAGAAAAATAAAAACTCACACTGAAGGACCCCAAATATGGCAAGAAAATTCGAAAAAGGTGCAAAATGAGAAAATCACACAGTAGGACCCAGAATTACAAAAAAACTTGAAAAAAGTGGAAAATGAGAAAATCACACTGCAGGACCAAGAATATTTAGAGAAATCCTGAAAAACGTGAAAATTAAAAATTCACACTCCAGGACCTAGAATATGCCGAGAAATCCTGAAAAACGTGAAAATTAAAAATTCACATTATCGGACCCAGAATATGGTTAGAAACCCTGAAAAACGGGAAAATTAAAAATTCAACTGAAGGACCCGGAATATGGCGAGAAACCCTGAAAAAAGTAGAAAATTAAAAATTCACACTGAAGTACCCGGAATATGGCGAGAAAACCTGAAAAGGTGGAAAATGAGAATAATCACAGTGTAGGACCCAGAATTGCACAAAAAAAACTTGAAAAACATCTTAATGAGAAAATCACACTGTAGGACCCAGAATATGGCAAGAAACCCTGAGAAACGTGGAAAATTAATAATACACTCTGTAGTACCCAGAATATGGCAAGAAACCCTCAAAAAAGTAGAAAATTAAAAACTCACACTGAAGAACCCCAAATATGGCAAGAAAACCTGAAAAATGTGGAAAATGAGAATAATCACAGATTAGGACCCAGAATTGCGAAAATACTTGAAATGTCGTAAATGAGAAAATCACATTTTAGGACCCAGAATATGGCGAAAAACCCTGAGAAACGTAGAAAATTAAAAATACACTCTGTAGCACCGAGAATATGGCAAGAAACCCTCAACAAAGTAGAAAATTAAAAACTCACAATGAAGGACCCCGAATATGGCGAGAAAACCTGAAAGAGGTGGAAAATGAGAATAATCACACTGTAGGACCCAGAATAGCGAAAAAAACATGAAAATCATTGAAAATGAGAAAATCACACTGTAGGACCCAGAATATGGCGAGAAACCCTGAGAAACGTGGAAAATTAAAAATACACTCTGTAGCACCCAGAATATGGCAAGAAACGCTCAAAAAAGTAGAAAATTAAAAACTCACACTGAAGGACCCTGAATATGCCGAGAAAACATGAAAAAGGTAGAAAATGAGAATATTCACACTATATTACCCAGAATTACAAAAACATGAAAAACATCGAAAATGAGAAAATCACACTGTAGGACCCAGAATATGCCCAGAAACCATGAAAAACGTGGAAAATTAAAAATACACGCTCTAGGACCCAGAATATGGCGAGAAACTTTGAAAAAGAAAATTAAAAATTCACACTGAGGTATCACGAATATGGCGAGAAAACCTGAAAAAGGTGGAAAATGAGAATAATCACACTGTAGGACCCAGAATTGCGAAAAAACTTGAAAAACGTCGAAAATGAGAAAATCACACTGTAGGACCCACAATATGACGAAAAAAAACCTGAAAAACGTGGAAAATTAAAAATACACGCTGTAGGACACAGAATATGTCGAGAAACCCTGAAAAATTAGAAAATTAAAACCTCACACTGAAGGACCCTAAATATGGCGAGAGAACCTAAAAAATGTAGAAAATTAAAAATTCACACTAAAGGACCCGGAATATGGCAATAAAACCTGAAAAAAGAGGAAAATTAAAAATTCACACTGAAGGACCCAGAATATGGCAAGAAACCCTGAAAAATTAGAAAATTAAAAACTCACACTGAAGGACCCTAAATATGGCGAGAGAACATAAAAAAAGTAGAAAATTAAAAATTCACACTAAAGGACCCGGAATATGGCAATAAAACCTGAAAAAAGAGGAAAATTAAAAATTCACACTGAAGGACCTGGAATATGTGAAGAAAACCTGAAAAACGTGGAAATGAGAAAATCACACTGTAGGAACCAGAATATGACGGAAAAACCTGAAAAACGTGGAAAATTAAAAATTCACACTGAAGTACCCGGCATATGGCGAGAAAAACTGAAAAATGAGGAAAATTCAAAAACACACTGTAGGATCCAAAATATAGGCGAGAAAACCTGAAAAAGGTGGAAAGTGAGAATTATCACAATGTAGGACCCAGACTTGGAAAAAAAAAAAAGTGAAAAACGTCGAAAATGAGAAAATCACACTGTAGGACCCAGAGTATGCCGAGAAACCCTGAAAAACGAGGAAAATTAAAAATACACGTTGGAGGACACAGAATATGTAGAGAAACACTGAAAAATTAGAAAAGTAAAAAATCACATTGAAGGACCCTAAATATGGCGAGAAAACCTTAAAAAGTTGTAAAATGAGAAAATCACACTGTAGGACGCAGAATTACGAAAAAACTCGAAAAAAGTGGAAAATGAGAAAATCACACTGCAAGACCCAGAATATGCCAGAAACCCTGAAAAATGTAAAAATTAAAAATTCACCCAGAATATGTCGAGAAATACTGAAAAACGTGGAAAATTAAAATATTCACACTGAAGGACCCGGAATATGGCTAGGAAACCTGAAAAATGAGAAAAATTCAAAACTCACACTGTAGGAACCAGAATATGGCGAGAAAACCTGAAATAGGTGGAAAAATAGAAAATCACAATGTAGGACCCATAATATGAAGTAAAAACTTGAAAAGCGTGGAAAATTAAAAATACACGATGTAGGACACAGAATATGTCGAGAAACCCTGAAAAATAAGAAAATTAAAACCTCACACTGAAGGACCAAAAAAAATGGCGAGAGAACCTGAAAAAAGTAGAAAATTAAAAATTCACACTGAAGGACCCAGAATTGCGAAAAAACTTGAAAAAAGTGGAAAATGAGAAAATCACACTGTAGGACCCAGAATATGCCAAGAAACCCTGAAAACGTGGAAAATTAAAAATACATGCTGTAGGACGCAGAATACAGAGAGAAACCCTGAAAAAACTAGAAAATTACAAATTCACACTGAAGGACACCAAATATGGCTAGAAAACCTGAAAAAGTTGGAAAATGAGAAAATCCCACTGCAGAACCCAGAATATGCAGAGAAACTCTGAAAAACGTGAAAATTAAAAATTCACACTGTCGGACAAAGAATATGGCGAGAAATAATGAAAAACGTGGAAAATTAAAAATTCACACTGAATGACCTGGAATATGTCAAGAAAACCTGAAAAACGTGGAAATGAGAAAATCACACTGTAGGAACCTGAATATGATGGAAAAACCTGAAAATGGTGGAAAATGAGAATAATCACACTGTAGGACCCAGATTTGAAAAAAAAAAATTGAAAAACGTCGAAAATGTGAATATAATACTCTAGGACCCAGAATATGCCGAGATACCCTGAAAAACGTGGAAAATTAAAAATACACGCTGTAGGACCCAGAATATGGCGAGAAACCCTGAAATATCAGAAAAGTAAAAAATCACACTGAAGGACCCCAAATATGTCGAGAAAACCTGAAAAAGGTTGAAAATGAGAAAATCACACTGTAGGACCCAGAATTACGAAAAAACTTGAAAAACGTGGAAAATGAGAAAATCAGACTACAGGACCCAGAAATGCCGATAAACCCTGAAAAACGTGAAAATTAAAAATTCACACTGTTGGACACAGAATATGGCGAGAAATACTGAAAAACGTGGAAAATTTAAAATTCACACTGAAGGTCCTGGAATATGTCAAGAAAAGCTGAAAAACGTGGAAATGAGAAAAATCACACTGTAGGACCCAGAATATGACGGAAAAACCTGAAAATCGTGGAAAATTAAAAATTAACACTAAAGAGCCAGGCATATGTCGAGAAAACCTGAAAAACGAGGAAAACCCAAAACTCACGCTGTAGGACACAGAATATGTCGTGAAACCCTGAAAAAAGTAGAAAATTAAAAATTCACACTGAAGGACCCCTAATATGGCGAGAAATCCTGAAAAAGGTGGAAAATCAGAAAATCACTCTGTAGGACCCAGAATTGGGAAAAAACCTGAAAAATGTCATAAATGAGAAAAATCACACTGTAGGACCTAGAATATGACACAAAACCCTGAAAAATTTGGAAAATTAAAAATACACGCTGTAGTAAAAAGAATATCGAGAAACCCTGAATAACGTGAAAATTAACAATTCACACTGTTGGACAAAGAATATGGCGAGAAATCATGAAAAAAGTGGAAAATTAAAAATTCACACTGTATTACACAAAATATGGAAAGAAATACTGAAAAACGTGAAAATTAAAAAATCACACTGTTGGACACAGAATATGGCGAGAAATACTGAAAAACCTGGAAAATATAAAATTCACACTGAAGGTCCTGGAATATGTCAAGAAAAGCTGAAAAACGTGGAAATGAGAAAAATCACACTGTAGGACCCAAAATATGACGGAAAAAACCCGAAAATCGTGGAAAATTAAAAATTAACACTAAAGAGCCAGGCATATGGCGAGAAAACATGAAAAAAGAGGAAAACTCAAAACTCACGCTGTAGGACACAGAATATGTTGAGAAACCCTGAAAAATTAGAAAATTAAAAACTCACACTGAAGAACCCCAAATATGGCGAGAGAACCTGAAAAATGTAGAAAATTAAAAATTCACAATGAAGGACCCAGAACATGGCAATAAAACCTGAAAAACGAGGAAAATTCAAAACTCACTATGTAGGACCCAGAATATGGCAAGAAAACCTGAAAAAGGAGGAAAACTCAAAACTCACACTGTAGATCCCAGAATATGGCGAGAAAACCTGAAAAAGGTGGAAAATGAGAATAATCACACTGTAGGCCCGAGATTTGGAAAACAAAAAATTGAAAAACTTTGAAAATGAGAAAATCACACTGTAGGACCCAGAATATGCTGAGAAACCCTGAAAAACGTGGAAAATTAAAAATACACTGTGTAGGACCCAGAATTACGCAAAAACTTGAAAAACGTAGAAAATGAGAAAATCACACGGCAGGACCCAGAATATGCAGAGAAACCCTGAAAAACGTGAAAATTAAAAATTCACACTGTCAGACACAGAATATGGTGAGAAATACTGAAAAACGTGGAAAATTAAAAATACACGCTGTAGGACCCAGAATATAGCTAGAAAACCTGAAAAAAGTAGAAAATTACAAACTCACACTGAAGGACCCCTAATATGGCAAGAAATCCTGAAAAAGGTGGAAAATGAGAAAATCACTCTGTAGGACCCAGAATTGGGAAAAAACCTGAAAAATGTCATAAATGAGAAAAATCACACTGTAGGACCCAGAATATGATGAAAAACCCTGAAAACTTGGAAAATTAAAAATACACGCTGTAGTAAAAAGAATATCGAGAAACCCTGAATAACGTGAAAATTAACAATTCACACTGTCGGACAAAGAATATGGCGAGAAACCATGAAAAAAGTGGAAAATTAAAAATTCACACTGTATTACGCAAAATATGGAAAGAAATACTGAAAAACGTGAAAATTAAAAATTCACACTGAAGGACCTGGAATATGGCAAGAAAACCTGAAAAACGAGGAAATGAGAAAATCACACTGTAGGTCCCAGAATATGACGAAAAAAACCTGAAAAAAGTAGAAAATTAAAAATTCACACTGAAGGACCCAGAATATGTAGAGATAACCTGAAAAAAGAGGAAAATTAAAAACTCACACTGAGGGACCCAGAATATGGCGAGAAAACCTGAAAAAAGTAGAAAATTAAAAATTCACACTGAAGGACCCCCGAATATGGCCAGAAAAACTGAAAAAGGTGGAAAATGACAATAATCACACTGTAGGACCCAGAATTGCGAAAAAACTTGAAAAGCGTCGAAAATGAGAAAATCACACTGTAGGACCCATAATTGTGCCCGAGAAACCCTGAAAACGTGGGTAAATTAAAAATACACGGTGTAGGACCCTGAATTATGGCGAGAAACCCTGAAAAAAGTAGAAAATTAAAAACTCACAGTTGAAATACCCCAAGAATTGCGAAAAAACTTGAAAATCGTGGAAAATGAGAAAATCACACTGCTGGACCCAGAATATGCCGATAAACCCTGAAAAAACGTGAAAATTAAAAATTCACACTGTCGGACACAGAATATGGCAAGAATCATGAAAAAAGTGGAAAATTAAAAATTCACACTGTATTACCCAGTATATGGCGAGAAATATTGAAAACGTGGAAAATTAAAAAATCACACTGAAGGACCCCTCATATGGCGAGAAAACCTGAAAAACAAGGAAAATTCAAAACTCACACTATAGGACCCAGAATATGGCGAGAGAAATCCTGAAAAAGATGGAAAATGAGAATAATCACACTACAGAACCCAGATTTGGAAAAAAAAAATTGAAAAACGTCGAAAATGAGAAAAATCACACTGTAGGACCCAGAATATGCCGAGAAACCCTGAAAACGTGGAAAATTAAAAATATACGCTGTAGGACCCAGAATATGTCGAGAAACACTGAAAAAATTAGAAAAGTAAAAAATCACACGAAAGGACCCCAAATATGGCGAGAAAACCTGAAAAAGTTGAAAAATGAGAAAATCACACTGAAGGACCCAGAATTACGAAAAAAACTTGAAAAACGTGGAAAATGAGACAATCACACTGCAGGACCCAGAATATGACGAAAAAACTTGAAAAACGTGGAAAATTAAAAATACAAGCTCTAGGACACAGAATATGTTGAGAAATCCTGAAAATTTAGAAAATTATAAACTTACACTGAAGGACCCCAAATATGGAGAGAGAACCTGAAAAAAGTAGAAAATTAAAAATTCACACTGAAGGACCCAGAATTGCGAAAGAACTTGAAAAACATCGAAAATGAGAAAATCACACTGTAGGACCCAGAATATGCCTAGAAACCCTGAAAACATGGAAAATTAAAAATACACGCTCTATGACTCAGAATATGGCGAGAAACCCTGAAAAATATAGAAAATTACAAACTCACCCTGAAGGACCCAAAATATGG
>NW_028228144.1:0-32860 GCF_978045245.1 Mus caroli | reverse complement strand
TGAAAAACTTAGAATATAAGAAACGCACAGTGTAGTACATAGTATATGAGTGAGTTGCACTGAAAAACTTAGAATATAAGAAACGCACAGTGTAGTACATAGTATATGAGTGAGTTGCACTGAAAAACTTAGAATATAAGAAACGCACAGTGTAGTACATAGTATATGAGTGAGTTGCACTGAAAAACTTAGAATATAAGAAACGCACAGTGTAGTACATAGTATATGAGTGAGTTGCACTGAAAAACTTAGAATATAAGAAACGCACAGTGTAGTACATAGTATATGAGTGAGTTGCACTGAAAAACTTAGAATATAAGAAACGCACAGTGTAGTACATAGTATATGAGTGAGTTGCACTGAAAAACTTAGAATTTAAGAAACGCACAGTGTAGTACATAGTATATGAGTGAGTTGCACTGAAAAACTTAGAATATAAGAAACGCACAGTGTAGTACATAGTATATGAGTGAGTTGCACTGAAAAACTTAGAATATAAGAAACGCACAGTGTAGTACATAGTATATGAGTGAGTTGCACTGAAAAACTTAGAATATAAGAAACGCACAGTGTAGTACATAGTATATGAGTGAGTTGCACTGAAAAACTTAGAATATAAGAAACGCACAGTGTAGTACATAGTATATGAGTGAGTTGCACTGAAAAACTTAGAATATAAGAAACGCACAGTGTAGTACATAGTATATGAGTGAGTTGCACTGAAAAACTTAGAATATAAGAAACGCACAGTGTAGTACATAGTATATGAGTGAGTTGCACTGAAAAACTTAGAATATAAGAAACGCACAGTGTAGTACATAGTATATGAGTGAGTTGCACTGAAAAACTTAGAATATAAGAAACGCAAAGTGTAGTACATAGTATATGAGTGAGTTGCACTGAAAAACTTAGAATATAAGAAACGCACAGTGTAGTACATAGTATATGAGTGAGTTGCACTGAAAAACTTAGAATATAAGAAACGCACAGTGTAGTACATAGTATATGAGTGAGTTGCACTGAAAAACTTAGAATATAAGAAACGCACAGTGTAGTACATAGTATATGAGTGAGTTGCACTGAAAAACTTAGAATTTACTGAAAAACCCGCATTACACGAAATGCACAGTGTAGTACATAGTATATGAGTGAGTTGCACTGAAAAACTCTAGAATATAAGAAACGCACAGTGTAGTACATAGTATATGAGTGAGTTGCACTGAAAAACTTAAAATATAAGAAACGCACAGTGTAGGACATAGTATATGAGTGAGTTGCACTGAAAAACTTAGAATATAAGAAACGCACAGTGTAGGACATAGTATATGAGTGAGTTGCACTGAAAAACTTAGAATATAAGAAACGCACAGTGTAGTACATAGTATATGAGTGAGTTGCACTGAAAAACTTAGAATATAAGAAACGCACAGTGTAGTACATAGTATATGAGTGAGTTGCACTGAAAAACTTAGAATATAAGAAACGCACAGTGTAGTACATAGTATATGAGTGAGTTGCACTGCAAAACTTAGAATATAAGAAACGCACAGTGTAGTACATAATATATGAGTGAGTTGCACTGAAAAACTTAGAATATAAGAAACGCACAGTGTAGTACATAGTATATGAGTGAGTTGCACTGAAAAACTTAGAATATAAGAAACGCACAGTGTAGTACATAGTATATGAGTGAGTTGCACTGAAAAACTTAGAATATAAGAAACGCACAGTGTAGTACATAGTATATGAGTGAGTTGCACTGAAAAACTTAGAATATAAGAAACGCACAGTGTAGTACATAGTATATGAGTGAGTTGCACTGAAAAACTTAGAATATAAGAAACGCACAGTGTAGTACATAGTATATGAGTGAGTTGCACTGAAAAACTTAGAATATAAGAAACGCACAGTGTAGTACATAGTATATGAGTGAGTTGCACTGAAAAACTTAGAATATAAGAAACGCACAGTGTAGTACATAGTATATGAGTGAGTTGCACTGAAAAACTTAGAATATAAGAAACGCACAGTGTAGTACATAGTATATGAGTGAGTTGCACTGAAAAACTTAGAATATAAGAAACGCACAGTGTAGTACATAGTATATGAGTGAGTTGCACTGAAAAACTTAGAATATAAGAAACGCAAAGTGTAGTACATAGTATATGAGTGAGTTGCACTGAAAAACTTAGAATATAAGAAACGCACAGTGTAGTACATAGTATATGAGTGAGTTGCACTGAAAAACTTAGAATTTACTGAAAAACCCGCATTACACGAAATGCACAGTGTAGTACATAGTATATGAGTGAGTTGCACTGAAAAACTCTAGAATATAAGAAACGCACAGTGTAGTACATAGTATATGAGTGAGTTGCACTGAAAAACTTAAAATATAAGAAACGCACAGTGTAGGACATAGTATATGAGTGAGTTGCACTGAAAAACTTAGAATATAAGAAACGCACAGTGTAGTACATAGTATATGAGTGAGTTGCACTGAAAAACTTAGAATATAAGAAACGCACAGTGTAGTACATAGTATATGAGTGAGTTGCACTGAAAAACTTAGAATATAAGAAACGCACAGTGTAGTACATAGTATATGAGTGAGTTGCACTGAAAAACTTAGAATATAAGAAACGCACAGTGTAGTACATAGTATATGAGTGAGTTGCACTGAAAAACTTAGAATATAAGAAACGCACAGTGTAGTACATAGTATATGAGTGAGTTGCACTGAAAAACTTAGAATATAAGAAACGCACAGTGTAGTACATAGTATATGAGTGAGTTGCACTGAAAAACTTAGAATATAAGAAACGCACAGTGTAGTACATAGTATATGAGTGAGTTGCACTGAAAAACTTAGAATATAAGAAACGCACAGTGTAGTACATAGTATATGAGTGAGTTGCACTGAAAAACTTAGAATATAAGAAACGCACAGTGTAGTACATAGTATATGAGTGAGTTGCACTGAAAAACTTAGAATATAAGAAACGCACAGTGTAGTACATAGTATATGAGTGAGTTGCACTGAAAAACTTAGAATATAAGAAACGCACAGTGTAGTACATAGTATATGAGTGAGTTGCACTGAAAAACTTAGAATATAAGAAACGCACAGTGTAGTACATAGTATATGAGTGAGTTGCACTGAAAAACTTAGAATATAAGAAACGCACAGTGTAGTACATAGTATATGAGTGAGTTGCACTGAAAAACTTAGAATATAAGAAACGCACAGTGTAGTACATAGTATATGAGTGAGTTGCACTGAAAAACTTAGAATATAAGAAACGCACAGTGTAGTACATAGTATATGAGTGAGTTGCACTGAAAAACTTAGAATATAAGAAACGCACAGTGTAGTACATAGTATATGAGTGAGTTGCACTGAAAAACTTAGAATATAAGAAACGCACAGTGTAGTACATAGTATATGAGTGAGTTGCACTGAAAAACTTAGAATATAAGAAACGCACAGTGTAGTACATAGTATATGAGTGAGTTGCACTGAAAAACTTAGAATTTAAGAAACGCACAGTGTAGTACATAGTATATGAGTGAGTTGCACTGAAAAACTTAGAATATAAGAAACGCACAGTGTAGTACATAGTATATGAGTGAGTTGCACTGAAAAACTTAGAATATAAGAAACGCACAGTGTAGTACATAGTATATGAGTGAGTTGCACTGAAAAACTTAGAATATAAGAAACGCACAGTGTAGTACATAGTATATGAGTGAGTTGCACTGAAAAACTTAGAATATAAGAAACGCACAGTGTAGTACATAGTATATGAGTGAGTTGCACTGAAAAACTTAGAATATAAGAAACGCACAGTGTAGTACATAGTATATGAGTGAGTTGCACTGAAAAACTTAGAATATAAGAAACGCACAGTGTAGTACATAGTATATGAGTGAGTTGCACTGAAAAACTTAGAATATAAGAAACGCACAGTGTAGTACATAGTATATGAGTGAGTTGCACTGAAAAACTTAGAATATAAGAAACGCACAGTGTAGGACATAGTATATGAGTGAGTTGCACTGAAAAACTTAGAATATAAGAAACGCACAGTGTAGTACATAGTATATGAGTGAGTTGCACTGAAAAACTTAGAATATAAGAAACGCACAGTGTAGTACATAGTATATGAGTGAGTTGCACTGAAAAACTTAGAATATAAGAAACGCACAGTGTAGTACATAGTATATGAGTGAGTTGCACTGAAAAACTTAGAATTTACTGAAAAACCCGCATTACACGAAATGCACTGTGTAGTACATAGTATATGAGTGAGTTGCACTGAAAAACTCTAGAATATAAGAAACGCACAGTGTAGTACATAGTATATGAGTGAGTTGCACTGAAAAACTTAGAATATAAGAAACGCACAGTGTAGGACATAGTATATGAGTGAGTTGCACTGAAAAACTTAGAATATAAGAAACGCACAGTGTAGTACATTGTATATGAGTGAGTTGCACTGAAAAACTTAGAATATAAGAAACGCACAGTGTAGTACATAGTATATGAGTGAGTTGCACTGAAAAACTTAGAATATAAGAAACGCACAGTGTAGTACATAGTATATGAGTGAGTTGCACTGAAAAACTTAGAATATAAGAAACGCACAGTGTAGTACATAGTATATGAGTGAGTTGCACTGAAAAACTTAGAATATAAGAAACGCACAGTGTAGCACATAGTATATGAGTGAGTTGCACTGAAAAACTTAGAATATAAGAAACGCACAGTGTAGTACATAGTATATGAGTGAGTTGCACTGAAAAACTTAGAATATAAGAAACGCACAGTGTAGTACATAGTATATGAGTGAGTTGCACTGAAAAACTTAGAATATAAGAAACGCACAGTGTAGTACATAGTATATGAGTGAGTTGCACTGAAAAACTTAGAATATAAGAAACTCACAGTGTAGTACATAGTATATGAGTGAGTTGCACTGAAAAACTTAGAATATAAGAAACGCACAGTGTAGTACATAGTATATGAGTGAGTTGCACTGCAAAACTTAGAATATAAGAAACGCACAGTGTAGTACATAATATATGAGTGAGTTGCACTGAAAAACTTAGAATATAAGAAACGCACAGTGTAGTACATAGTATATGAGTGAGTTGCACTGAAAAACTTAGAATATAAGAAACGCACAGTGTAGTACATAGTATATGAGTGAGTTGCACTGAAAAACTTAGAATATAAGAAACGCACAGTGTAGTACATAGTATATGAGTGAGTTGCACTGAAAAACTTAGAATATAAGAAACGCACAGTGTAGTACATAGTATATGAGTGAGTTGCACTGAAAAACTTAGAATATAAGAAACGCACAGTGTAGTACATAGTATATGAGTGAGTTGCACTGAAAAACTTAGAATATAAGAAACGCACAGTGTAGTACATAGTATATGAGTGAGTTGCACTGAAAAACTTAGAATATAAGAAACGCACAGTGTAGTACATAGTATATGAGTGAGTTGCACTGAAAAACTTAGAATATAAGAAACGCACAGTGTAGTACATAGTATATGAGTGAGTTGCACTGAAAAACTTAGAATATAAGAAACGCACAGTGTAGTACATAGTATATGAGTGAGTTGCACTGAAAAACTTAGAATATAAGAAACGCAAAGTGTAGTACATAGTATATGAGTGAGTTGCACTGAAAAACTTAGAATATAAGAAACGCACAGTGTAGTACATAGTATATGAGTGAGTTGCACTGAAAAACTTAGAATTTACTGAAAACCCGCATTACACGAAATGCACAGTGTAGTACATAGTATATGAGTGAGTTGCACTGAAAAACTCTAGAATATAAGAAACGCACAGTGTAGTACATAGTATATGAGTGAGTTGCACTGAAAAACTTAAAATATAAGAAACGCACAGTGTAGGACATAGTATATGAGTGAGTTGCACTGAAAAACTTAGAATATAAGAAACGCACAGTGTAGTACATAGTATATGAGTGAGTTGCACTGAAAAACTTAGAATATAAGAAACGCACAGTGTAGTACATAGTATATGAGTGAGTTGCACTGAAAAACTTAGAATATAAGAAACGCACAGTGTAGTACATAGTATATGAGTGAGTTGCACTGAAAAACTTAGAATATAAGAAACGCACAGTGTAGTACATAGTATATGAGTGAGTTGCACTGAAAAACTTAGAATATAAGAAACGCACAGTGTAGTACATAGTATATGAGTGAGTTGCACTGAAAAACTTAGAATATAAGAAACGCACAGTGTAGTACATAGTATATGAGTGAGTTGCACTGAAAAACTTAGAATATAAGAAACGCACAGTGTAGTACATAGTATATGAGTGAGTTGCACTGAAAAACTTAGAATATAAGAAACGCACAGTGTAGTACATAGTATATGAGTGAGTTGCACTGAAAAACTTAGAATATAAGAAACGCACAGTGTAGTACATAGTATATGAGTGAGTTGCACTGAAAAACTTAGAATATAAGAAACGCACAGTGTAGTACATAGTATATGAGTGAGTTGCACTGAAAAACTTAGAATATAAGAAACGCACAGTGTAGTACATAGTATATGAGTGAGTTGCACTGAAAAACTTAGAATATAAGAAACGCACAGTGTAGTACATAGTATATGAGTGAGTTGCACTGAAAAACTTAGAATATAAGAAACGCACAGTGTAGTACATAGTATATGAGTGAGTTGCACTGAAAAACTTAGAATATAAGAAACGCACAGTGTAGTACATAGTATATGAGTGAGTTGCACTGAAAAACTTAGAATATAAGAAACGCACAGTGTAGTACATAGTATATGAGTGAGTTGCACTGAAAAACTTAGAATATAAGAAACGCACAGTGTAGTACATAGTATATGAGTGAGTTGCACTGAAAAACTTAGAATATAAGAAACGCACAGTGTAGTACATAGTATATGAGTGAGTTGCACTGAAAAACTTAGAATATAAGAAACGCACAGTGTAGTACATAGTATATGAGTGAGTTGCACTGAAAAACTTAGAATTTAAGAAATGCACAGTGTAGTACATAGTATATGAGTGAGTTGCACTGAAAAACTTAGAATATAAGAAACGCACAGTGTAGTACATAGTATATGAGTGAGTTGCACTGAAAAACTTAGAATATAAGAAACGCACAGTGTAGTACATAGTATATGAGTGAGTTGCACTGAAAAACTTAGAATATAAGAAACGCACAGTGTAGTACATAGTATATGAGTGAGTTGCACTGAAAAACTTAGAATATAAGAAACGCACAGTGTAGTACATAGTATATGAGTGAGTTGCACTGAAAAACTTAGAATATAAGAAACGCACAGTGTAGTACATAGTATATGAGTGAGTTGCACTGAAAAACTTAGAATATAAGAAACGCACAGTGTAGTACATAGTATATGAGTGAGTTGCACTGAAAAACTTAGAATATAAGAAACGCACAGTGTAGTACATAGTATATGAGTGAGTTGCACTGAAAAACTTAGAATATAAGAAACGCACAGTGTAGGACATAGTATATGAGTGAGTTGCACTGAAAAACTTAGAATATAAGAAACGCACAGTGTAGTACATAGTATATGAGTGAGTTGCACTGAAAAACTTAGAATATAAGAAACGCACAGTGTAGTACATAGTATATGAGTGAGTTGCACTGAAAAACTTAGAATATAAGAAACGCACAGTGTAGTACATAGTATATGAGTGAGTTGCACTGAAAAACTTAGAATTTACTGAAAAACCCGCATTACACGAAATGCACTGTGTAGTACATAGTATATGAGTGAGTTGCACTGAAAAACTCTAGAATATAAGAAACGCACAGTGTAGTACATAGTATATGAGTGAGTTGCACTGAAAAACTTAGAATATAAGAAACGCACAGTGTAGGACATAGTATATGAGTGAGTTGCACTGAAAAACTTAGAATATAAGAAACGCACAGTGTAGTACATTGTATATGAGTGAGTTGCACTGAAAAACTTAGAATATAAGAAACGCACAGTGTAGTACATAGTATATGAGTGAGTTGCACTGAAAAACTTAGAATATAAGAAACGCACAGTGTAGTACATAGTATATGAGTGAGTTGCACTGAAAAACTTAGAATATAAGAAACGCACAGTGTAGTACATAGTATATGAGTGAGTTGCACTGAAAAACTTAGAATATAAGAAACGCACAGTGTAGCACATAGTATATGAGTGAGTTGCACTGAAAAACTTAGAATATAAGAAACGCACAGTGTAGTACATAGTATATGAGTGAGTTGCACTGAAAAACTTAGAATATAAGAAACGCACAGTGTAGTACATAGTATATGAGTGAGTTGCACTGAAAAACTTAGAATATAAGAAACGCACAGTGTAGTACATAGTATATGAGTGAGTTGCACTGAAAAACTTAGAATATAAGAAACGCACAGTGTAGTACATAGTATATGAGTGAGTTGCACTGAAAAACTTAGAATATAAGAAACGCACAGTGTAGTACATAGTATATGAGTGAGTTGCACTGAAAAACTTAGAATATAAGAAACGCACAGTGTAGTACATAGTATATGAGTGAGTTGCACTGAAAAACTTAGAATATAAGAAACGCACAGTGTAGTACATAGTATATGAGTGAGTTGCACTGAAAAACTTAGAATATAAGAAACGCACAGTGTAGTACATAGTATATGAGTGAGTTGCACTGAAAAACTTAGAATATAAGAAACGCACAGTGTAGTACATAGTATATGAGTGAGTTGCACTGAAAAACTTAGAATATAAGAAACGCACAGTGTAGTACATAGTATATGAGTGAGTTGCACTGAAAAACTTAGAATATAAGAAACGCACAGTGTAGTACATAGTATATGAGTGAGTTGCACTGAAAAACTTAGAATTTAAGAAACGCACAGTGTAGTACATAGTATATGAGTGAGTTGCACTGAAAAACTTAGAATATAAGAAACGCACAGTGTAGTACATAGTATATGAGTGAGTTGCACTGAAAAACTTAGAATATAAGAAACGCACAGTGTAGTACATAGTATATGAGTGAGTTGCACTGAAAAACTTAGAATATAAGAAACGCACAGTGTAGTACATAGTATATGAGTGAGTTGCACTCAAAAACTTAGAATATAAGAAACGCACAGTGTAGTACATAGTATATGAGTGAGTTGCACTGAAAAACTTAGAATATAAGAAACGCACAGTGTAATACATAGTATATGAGTGAGTTGCACTGAAAAACTTAGAATATAAGAAACGCACAGTGTAGTACATAGTATATGAGTGAGTTGCACTGAAAAACTTAGAATTTACTGAAAAACCCGCATTACACGAAATGCACAGTGTAGTACATAGTATATGAGTGAGTTGCACTGAAAAACTTAGAATATAAGAAACGCACAGTGTAGTACATAGTATATGAGTGAGTTGCACTCAAAAACTTAGAATATAAGAAACGCACAGTGTAGTACATAGTATATGAGTGAGTTGCACTGAAAAACTTAGAATATAAGAAACGCACAGTGTAGTACATAGTATATGAGTGAGTTGCACTGAAAAACTTAGAATATAAGAAACGCACAGTGTAGTACATAGTATATGAGTGAGTTGCACTGAAAAACTTAGAATATAAGAAACGCACAGTGTAGTACATAGTATATGAGTGAGTTGCACTGAAAAACTTAGAATATAAGAAACGCACAGTGTAGTACATAGTATATGAGTGAGTTGCACTGAAAAACTTAGAATATAAGAAACGCACAGTGTAGTACATAGTATATGAGTGAGTTGCACTGAAAAACTTAGAATATAAGAAACGCACAGTGTAGTACATAGTATATGAGTGAGTTGCACTGAAAAACTTAGAATATAAGAAACGCACAGTGTAGTACATAGTATATGAGTGAGTTGCACTGAAAAACTTAGAATATAAGAAACGCACAGTGTAGTACATAGTATATGAGTGAGTTGCACTGAAAAACTTAGAATATAAGAAACGCACAGTGTAGTACATAGTATATGAGTGAGTTGCACTGAAAAACTTAGAATATAAGAAACGCACAGTGTAGTACATAGTATATGAGTGAGTTGCACTGAAAAACTTAGAATATAAGAAACGCACAGTGTAGTACATAGTATATGAGTGAGTTGCACTGAAAAACTTAGAATATAAGAAACGCACAGTGTAGTACATAGTATATGAGTGAGTTGCACTGAAAAACTTAGAATATAAGAAACGCACAGTGTAGTACATAGTATATGAGTGAGTTGCACTGAAAAACTTAGAATATAAGAAACGCACAGTGTAGTACATAGTATATGAGTGAGTTGCACTGAAAAACTTAGAATATAAGAAACGCACAGTGTAGTATATAGTATATGAGTGAGTTGCACTGAAAAACTTAGAATATAAGAAACGCACAGTGTAGTACATAGTATATGAGTGAGTTGCACTGAAAAACTTAGAATTTAAGAAACGCACAGTGTAGTACATAGTATATGAGTGAGTTGCACTGAAAAACTTAGAATATAAGAAACGCACAGTGTAGTACATAGTATATGAGTGAGTTGCACTGAAAAACTTAGAATATAAGAAACGCACAGTGTAGTACATAGTATATGAGTGAGTTGCACTGAAAAACTTAGAATATAAGAAACGCACAGTGTAGTACATAGTATATGAGTGAGTTGCACTGAAAAACTTAGAATTTAAGAAACGCACAGTGTAGTACATAGTATATGAGTGAGTTGCACTGAAAAACTTAGAATATAAGAAACGCACAGTGTAGTACATAGTATATGAGTGAGTTGCACTGAAAAACTTAGAATATAAGAAACGCACAGTGTAGTACATAGTATATGAGTGAGTTGCACTGAAAAACTTAGAATATAAGAAACGCACAGTGTAGTACATAGTATATGAGTGAGTTGCACTGAAAAACTTAGAATATAAGAAACGCACAGTGTAGTACATAGTATATGAGTGAGTTGCACTGAAAAACTTAGAATATAAGAAACGCACAGTGTAGTACATAGTATATGAGTGAGTTGCACTGAAAAACTTAGAATTTAAGAAACGCACAGTGTAGTACATAGTATATGAGTGAGTTGCACTGAAAAACTTAGAATATAAGAAACGCACAGTGTAGTACATAGTATATGAGTGAGTTGCACTGAAAAACTTAGAATATAAGAAACGCACAGTGTAGTACATAGTATATGAGTGAGTTGCACTGAAAAACTTAGAATATAAGAAACGCACAGTGTAGTACATAGTATATGAGTGAGTTGCACTGAAAAACTTAGAATATAAGAAACGCACAGTGTAGTACATAGTATATGAGTGAGTTGCACTGAAAAACTTAGAATATAAGAAACGCACAGTGTAGTACATAGTATATGAGTGAGTTGCACTGAAAAACTTAGAATATAAGAAACGCACAGTGTAGTACATAGTATATGAGTGAGTTGCACTGAAAAACTTAGAATATAAGAAACGCACAGTGTAGTACATAGTATATGAGTGAGTTGCACTGAAAAACTTAGAATATAAGAAACGCACAGTGTAGTACATAGTATATGAGTGAGTTGCACTGAAAAACTTAGAATATAAGAAACGCACAGTGTAGTACATAGTATATGAGTGAGTTGCACTGAAAAACTTAGAATATAAGAAACGCACAGTGTAGTACATAGTATATGAGTGAGTTGCACTGAAAAACTTAGAATATAAGAAACGCACAGTGTAGTACATAGTATATGAGTGAGTTGCACTGAAAAACTTAGAATTTACTGAAAAACCCGCATTACACGAAATGCACAGTGTAGTACATAGTATATGAGTGAGTTGCACTGAAAAACTCTAGAATATAAGAAACGCACAGTGTAGTACATAGTATATGAGTGAGTTGCACTGAAAAACTTAAAATATAAGAAACGCACAGTGTAGGACATAGTATATGAGTGAGTTGCACTGAAAAACTTAGAATATAAGAAACGCACAGTGTAGGACATAGTATATGAGTGAGTTGCACTGAAAAACTTAGAATATAAGAAACGCACAGTGTAGTACATAGTATATGAGTGAGTTGCACTGAAAAACTTAGAATATAAGAAACGCACAGTGTAGTACATAGTATATGAGTGAGTTGCACTGAAAAACTTAGAATATAAGAAACGCACAGT
Organism: Mus caroli; assembly: GCF_978045245.1. Taxonomy (NCBI): domain Eukaryota; kingdom Metazoa; phylum Chordata; class Mammalia; order Rodentia; family Muridae; genus Mus; species Mus caroli. The sequence continues at coordinate 20,631 of NW_028228144.1, read as the reverse complement.
GTAGTACATAGTATATGAGTGAGTTGCACTGAAAAACTTAGAATATAAGAAACGCACAGTGTAGTACATAGTATATGAGTGAGTTGCACTGAAAAACTTAGAATATAAGAAACGCACAGTGTAGTACATAGTATATGAGTGAGTTGCACTGAAAAACTTAGAATATAAGAAACGCACAGTGTAGTACATAGTATATGAGTGAGTTGCACTGAAAAACTTAGAATATAAGAAACGCACAGTGTAGTACATAGTATATGAGTGAGTTGCACTGAAAAACTTAGAATATAAGAAACGCACAGTGTAGTACATAGTATATGAGTGAGTTGCACTGAAAAACTTAGAATATAAGAAACGCACAGTGTAGTACATAGTATATGAGTGAGTTGCACTGAAAAACTTAGAATATAAGAAACGCACAGTGTAGTACATAGTATATGAGTGAGTTGCACTGAAAAACTTAGAATATAAGAAACGCACAGTGTAGTACATAGTATATGAGTGAGTTGCACTGAAAAACTTAGAATATAAGAAACGCACAGTGTAGTACATAGTATATGAGTGAGTTGCACTGAAAAACTTAGAATATAAGAAACGCACAGTGTAGTACATAGTATATGAGTGAGTTGCACTGAAAAACTTAGAATATAAGAAACGCACAGTGTAGTACATAGTATATGAGTGAGTTGCACTGAAAAACTTAGAATATAAGAAACGCACAGTGTAGTACATAGTATATGAGTGAGTTGCACTGAAAAACTTAGAATATAAGAAACGCACAGTGTAGTACATAGTATATGAGTGAGTTGCACTGAAAAACTTAGAATATAAGAAACGCACAGTGTAGTACATAGTATATGAGTGAGTTGCACTGAAAAACTTAGAATATAAGAAACGCACAGTGTAGTACATAGTATATGAGTGAGTTGCACTGAAAAACTTAGAATATAAGAAACGCACAGTGTAGTACATAGTATATGAGTGAGTTGCACTGAAAAACTTAGAATTTACTGAAAAACCCGCATTACACGAAATGCACAGTGTAGTACATAGTATATGAGTGAGTTGCACTGAAAAACTCTAGAATATAAGAAACGCACAGTGTAGTACATAGTATATGAGTGAGTTGCACTGAAAAACTTAAAATATAAGAAACGCACAGTGTAGGACATAGTATATGAGTGAGTTGCACTGAAAAACTTAGAATATAAGAAACGCACAGTGTAGGACATAGTATATGAGTGAGTTGCACTGAAAAACTTAGAATATAAGAAACGCACAGTGTAGTACAAAGTATATGAGTGAGTTGCACTGAAAAACTTAGAATATAAGAAACGCACAGTGTAGTACATAGTATATGAGTGAGTTGCACTGAAAAACTTAGAATATAAGAAACGCACAGTGTACATAGTACATAGTATATGAGTGAGTTGCACTGAAAAACTTAGAATATAAGAAACGCACAGTGTAGTACATAGTATATGAGTGAGTTGCACTGAAAAACTTAGAATATAAGAAACGCACAGTGTAGTACATAGTATATGAGTGAGTTGCACTGAAAAACTTAGAATATAAGAAACGCACAGTGTAGTACATAGTATATGAGTGAGTTGCACTGAAAAACTTAGAATATAAGAAACGCACAGTGTAGTACATAGTATATGAGTGAGTTGCACTGAAAAACTTAGAATATAAGAAACGCACAGTGTAGTACATAGTATATGAGTGAGTTGCACTGAAAAACTTAGAATATAAGAAACGCACAGTGTAGTACATAGTATATGAGTGAGTTGCACTGAAAAACTTAGAATATAAGAAACGCACAGTGTAGTACATAGTATATGAGTGAGTTGCACTGAAAAACTTAGAATATAAGAAACGCACAGTGTAGTACATAGTATATGAGTGAGTTGCACTGAAAAACTTAGAATATAAGAAACGCACAGTGTAGTACATAGTATATGAGTGAGTTGCACTGAAAAACTTAGAATATAAGAAACGCACAGTGTAGTACATAGTATATGAGTGAGTTGCACTGAAAAACTTAGAATATAAGAAACGCACAGTGTAGTACATAGTATATGAGTGAGTTGCACTGAAAAACTTAGAATATAAGAAACGCACAGTGTAGTACATAGTATATGAGTGAGTTGCACTGAAAAACTTAGAATATAAGAAACGCACAGTGTAGTACATAGTATATGAGTGAGTTGCACTGAAAAACTTAGAATATAAGAAACGCACAGTGTAGTACATAGTATATGAGTGAGTTGCACTGAAAAACTTAGAATATAAGAAACGCACAGTGTAGTACATAGTATATGAGTGAGTTGCACTGAAAAACTTAGAATATAAGAAACGCACAGTGTAGTACATAGTATATGAGTGAGTTGCACTGAAAAACTTAGAATATAAGAAACGCACAGTGTAGTACATAGTATATGAGTGAGTTGCACTGAAAAACTTAGAATATAAGAAACGCACAGTGTAGTACATAGTATATGAGTGAGTTGCACTGAAAAACTTAGAATATAAGAAACGCACAGTGTAGTACATAGTATATGAGTGAGTTGCACTGAAAAACTTAGAATATAAGAAACGCACAGTGTAGTACATAGTATATGAGTGAGTTGCACTGAAAAACTTAGAATATAAGAAACGCACAGTGTAGTACATAGTATATGAGTGAGTTGCACTGAAAAACTTAGAATATAAGAAACGCACAGTGTAGGACATAGTATATGAGTGAGTTGCACTGAAAAACTTAGAATATAAGAAACGCACAGTGTAGGACATAGTATATGAGTGAGTTGCACTGAAAAACTTAGAATATAAGAAACGCACAGTGTAGTACATAGTATAAGAGTGAGTTGCACTGAAAAACTTAGAATATAAGAAACGCACAGTGTAGTACATAGTATATGAGTGAGTTGCACTGAAAAACTTAGAATATAAGAAACGCACAGTGTAGTACATAGTATATGAGTGAGTTGCACTGAAAAACTTAGAATTTACTGAAAAACCCGCATTACACGAAATGCACAGTGTAGTACATAGTATATGAGTGAGTTGCACTGAAAAACTCTAGAATATAAGAAACGCACAGTGTAGTACATAGTATATGAGTGAGTTGCACTGAAAAACTTAGAATATAAGAAACGCACAGTGTAGGACATAGTATATGAGTGAGTTGCACTGAAAAACTTAGAATATAAGAAACGCACAGTGTAGTACATAGTATATGAGTGAGTTGCACTGAAAAACTTAGAATATAAGAAACGCACAGTGTAGTACATAGTATATGAGTGAGTTGCACTGAAAAACTTAGAATATAAGAAACGCACAGTGTAGTACATAGTATATGAGTGAGTTGCACTGAAAAACTTAGAATATAAGAAACGCACAGTGTAGTACATAGTATATGAGTGAGTTGCACTGAAAAACTTAGAATATAAGAAACGCACAGTGTAGTACATAGTATATGAGTGAGTTGCACTGAAAAACTTAGAATATAAGAAACGCACAGTGTAGTACATAGTATATGAGTGAGTTGCACTGAAAAACTTAGAATATAAGAAACGCACAGTGTAGTACATAGTATATGAGTGAGTTGCACTGAAAAACTTAGAATATAAGAAACGCACAGTGTAGTACATAGTATATGAGTGAGTTGCACTGAAAAACTTAGAATATAAGAAACGCACAGTGTAGTACATAGTATATGAGTGAGTTGCACTGAAAAACTTAGAATATAAGAAACGCACAGTGTAGTACATAGTATATGAGTGAGTTGCACTGAAAAACTTAGAATATAAGAAACGCACAGTGTAGTACATAGTATATGAGTGAGTTGCAATGAAAAACTTAGAATATAAGAAACGCACAGTGTAGTACATAGTATATGAGTGAGTTGCACTGAAAAACTTAGAATATAAGAAACGCACAGTGTAGTACATAGTATATGAGTGAGTTGCACTGAAAAACTTAGAATATAAGAAACGCACAGTGTAGTACATAGTATATGAGTGAGTTGCACTGAAAAACTTAGAATATAAGAAACGCACAGTGTAGTACATAGTATATGAGTGAGTTGCACTGAAAAACTTAGAATTTACTGAAAAACCCGCATTACACGAAATGCACTGTGTAGTACATAGTATATGAGTGAGTTGCACTGAAAAACTCTAGAATATAAGAAACGCACAGTGTAGTACATAGTATATGAGTGAGTTGCACTGAAAAACTTAGAATATAAGAAACGCACAGTGTAGTACATTGTATATGAGTGAGTTGCACTGAAAAACTTAGAATATAAGAAACGCACAGTGTAGTACATAGTATATGAGTGAGTTGCACTGAAAAACTTAGAATATAAGAAACGCACAGTGTAGTACATAGTATATGAGTGAGTTGCACTGAAAAACTTAGAATATAAGAAACGCACAGTGTAGTACATAGTATATGAGTGAGTTGCACTGAAAAACTTAGAATATAAGAAACGCACAGTGTAGTACATAGTATATGAGTGAGTTGCACTGAAAAACTTAGAATATAAGAAACGCACAGTGTAGTACATAGTATATGAGTGAGTTGCACTGAAAAACTTAGAATATAAGAAACGCACAGTGTAGTACATAGTATATGAGTGAGTTGCACTGAAAAACTTAGAATATAAGAAACGCACAGTGTAGTACATAGTATATGAGTGAGTTGCACTGAAAAACTTAGAATATAAGAAACGCACAGTGTAGTACATAGTATATGAGTGAGTTGCACTGAAAAACTTAGAATATAAGAAACGCACAGTGTAGTACATAGTATATGAGTGAGTTGCACTGAAAAACTTAGAATATAAGAAACGAACAGTGTAGTACATAGTATATGAGTGAGTTGCACTGAAAAACTTAGAATATAAGAAACGCACAGTGTAGTACATAGTATATGAGTGAGTTGCACTGAAAAACTTAGAATATAAGAAACGCACAGTGTAGTACATAGTATATGAGTGAGTTGCACTGAAAAACTTAGAATTTACTGAAAAACCCGCATTACACGAAATGCACTGTGTAGTACATAGTATATGAGTGAGTTGCACTGAAAAACTTAGAATATAAGAAACGCACAGTGTAGTACATAGTATATGAGTGAGTTGCACTGAAAAACTTAGAATATAAGAAACGCACAGTGTAGTACATAGTATATGAGTGAGTTGCACTGAAAAACTTAGAATATAAGAAACGCACAGTGTAGTACATAGTATATGAGTGAGTTGCACTGAAAAACTTAGAATATAAGAAACGCACAGTGTAGTACATAGTATATGAGTGAGTTGCACTGAAAAACTTAGAATATAAGAAACGCACAGTGTAGTACATAGTATATGAGTGAGTTGCACTGAAAAACTTAGAATATAAGAAACGCACAGTGTAGTACATAGTATATGAGTGAGTTGCACTGAAAAACTTAGAATATAAGAAACGCACAGTGTAGTACATAGTATATGAGTGAGTTGCACTGAAAAACTTAGAATATAAGAAACGCACAGTGTAGTACATAGTATATGAGTGAGTTGCACTGAAAAACTTAGAATATAAGAAACGCACAGTGTAGTACATAGTATATGAGTGAGTTGCACTGAAAAACTTAGAATATAAGAAACGCACAGTGTAGTACATAGTATATGAGTGAGTTGCACTGAAAAACTTAGAATATAAGAAACGCACAGTGTAGTACATAGTATATGAGTGAGTTGCACTGAAAAACTTAGAATATAAGAAACGCACAGTGTAGTACATAGTATATGAGTGAGTTGCACTGGAAAACTTAGAATATAAGAAACGCACAGTGTAGTACATAGTATATGAGTGAGTTGCACTGAAAAACTTAGAATATAAGAAACGCACAGTGTAGTACATAGTATATGAGTGAGTTGCACTGAAAAACTTAGAATATAAGAAACGCACAGTGTAGTACATAGTATATGAGTGAGTTGCACTGAAAAACTTAGAATTTACTGAAAAACCCGCATTACACGAAATGCACTGTGTAGTACATAGTATATGAGTGAGTTGCACTGAAAAACTCTAGAATATAAGAAACGCACAGTGTAGTACATAGTATATGAGTGAGTTGCACTGAAAAACTTAGAATATAAGAAACGCACAGTGTAGGATATAGTATATGAGTGAGTTGCACTGAAAAACTTAGAATATAAGAAACGCACAGTGTAGTACATTGTATATGAGTGAGTTGCACTGAAAAACTTAGAATATAAGAAACGCACAGTGTAGTACATAGTATATGAGTGAGTTGCACTGAAAAACTTAGAATATAAGAAACGCACAGTGTAGTACATAGTATATGAGTGAGTTGCACTGAAAAACTTAGAATATAAGAAACGCACAGTGTAGTACATAGTATATGAGTGAGTTGCACTGAAAAACTTAGAATATAAGAAACGCACAGTGTAGTACATAGTATATGAGTGAGTTGCACTGAAAAACTTAGAATATAAGAAACGCACAGTGTAGTACATAGCATATGAGTGAGTTGCACTGAAAAACTTAGAATATAAGAAACGCACAGTGTAGTACATAGCATATGAGTGAGTTGCACTGAAAAACTTAGAATATAAGAAACGCACAGTGTAGTACATAGCATATGAGTGAGTTGCACTGAAAAACTTAGAATATAAGAAACGCACAGTGTAGTACATAGTATATGAGTGAGTTGCACTGAAAAACTTAGAATATAAGAAACGCACAGTGTAGTACATAGTATATGAGTGAGTTGCACTGAAAAACTTAGAATATAAGAAACGCACAGTGTAGTACATAGTATATGAGTGAGTTGCACTGAAAAACTTAGAATATAAGAAACGCACAGTGTAGTACATAGTATATGAGTGAGTTGCACTGAAAAACTTAGAATATAAGAAACGCACAGTGTAGTACATAGTATATGAGTGAGTTGCACTGAAAAACTTAGAATATAAGAAACGCACAGTGTAGTACATAGTATATGAGTGAGTTGCACTGAAAAACTTAGAATATAAGAAACGCACAGTGTAGTACATAGTATATGAGTGAGTTGCACTGAAAAACTTAGAATATAAGAAACGCACAGTGTAGTACATAGTATATGAGTGAGTTGCACTGAAAAACTTAGAATATAAGAAACGCACAGTGTAGTACATAGTATATGAGTGAGTTGCACTGAAAAACTTAGAATATAAGAAACGCACAGTGTAGTACATAGTATATGAGTGAGTTGCACTGAAAAACTTAGAATATAAGAAACGCACAGTGTAGTACATAGTATATGAGTGAGTTGCACTGAAAAACTTAGAATATAAGAAACGCACAGTGTAGTACATAGTATATGAGTGAGTTGCACTGAAAAACTTAGAATATAAGAAACGCACAGTGTAGTACATAGTATATGAGTGAGTTGCACTGAAAAACTTAGAATATAAGAAACGCACAGTGTAGTACATAGTATATGAGTGAGTTGCACTGAAAAACTTAGAATATAAGAAACGCACAGTGTAGTACATAGTATATGAGTGAGTTGCACTGAAAAACTTAGAATATAAGAAACGCACAGTGTAGTACATAGTATATGAGTGAGTTGCACTGAAAAACTTAGAATATAAGAAACGAACAGTGTAGTACATAGTATATGAGTGAGTTGCACTGAAAAACTTAGAATATAAGAAACGCACAGTGTAGTACATAGTATATGAGTGAGTTGCACTGAAAAACTTAGAATATAAGAAACGCACAGTGTAGTACATAGTATATGAGTGAGTTGCACTGAAAAACTTAGAATATAAGAAACGCACAGTGTAGTACATAGTATATGAGTGAGTTGCACTGAAAAACTTAGAATATAAGAAACGCACAGTGTAGTACATAGTATATGAGTGAGTTGCACTGAAAAACTTAGAATATAAGAAACGCACAGTGTAGTACATAGTATATGAGTGAGTTGCACTGAAAAACTTAGAATATAAGAAACGCACAGTGTAGTACATAGTATATGAGTGAGTTGCACTGAAAAACTTAGAATATAAGAAACGCACAGTGTAGTACATAGTATATGAGTGAGTTGCACTGAAAAACTTAGAATATAAGAAACGCACAGTGTAGTACATAGTATATGAGTGAGTTGCACTGAAAAACTTAGAATATAAGAAACGCACAGTGTAGTACATAGTATATGAGTGAGTTGCACTGAAAAACTTAGAATATAAGAAACGCACAGTGTAGTACATAGTATATGAGTGAGTTGCACTGAAAAACTTAGAATATAAGAAACGCACAGTGTAGTACATAGTATATGAGTGAGTTGCACTGAAAAACTTAGAATATAAGAAACGCACAGTGTAGTACATAGTATATGAGTGAGTTGCACTGAAAAACTTAGAATATAAGAAACGCACAGTGTAGTACATAGTATATGAGTGAGTTGCACTGAAAAACTTAGAATATAAGAAACGCACAGTGTAGTACATAGTATATGAGTGAGTTGCACTGAAAAACTTAGAATATAAGAAACGCACAGTGTAGTACATAGTATATGAGTGAGTTGCACTGAAAAACTTAGAATATAAGAAACGCACAGTGTAGTACATAGTATATGAGTGAGTTGCACTGAAAAACTTAGAATATAAGAAACGCACAGTGTAGTACATAGTATATGAGTGAGTTGCACTGAAAAACTTAGAATATAAGAAACGCACAGTGTAGTACATAGTATATGAGTGAGTTGCACTGAAAAACTTAGAATATAAGAAACGCACAGTGTAGTACATAGTATATGAGTGAGTTGCACTGAAAAACTTAGAATATAAGAAACGCACAGTGTAGTACATAGTATATGAGTGAGTTGCACTGAAAAACTTAGAATATAAGAAACGCACAGTGTAGTACATAGTATATGAGTGAGTTGCACTGAAAAACTTAGAATATAAGAAACGCACAGTGTAGTACATAGTATATGAGTGAGTTGCACTGAAAAACTTAGAATATAAGAAACGCACAGTGTAGTACATAGTATATGAGTGAGTTGCACTGAAAAACTTAGAATATAAGAAACGCACAGTGTAGTACATAGTATATGAGTGAGTTGCACTGAAAAACTTAGAATATAAGAAACGCACAGTGTAGTACATAGTATATGAGTGAGTTGCACTGAAAAACTTAGAATATAAGAAACGCACAGTGTAGGACATAGTATATGAGTGAGTTGCACTGAAAAACTTAGAATATAAGAAACGCACAGTGTAGGACATAGTATATGAGTGAGTTGCACTGAAAAACTTAGAATATAAGAAACGCACAGTGTCTTACATAGTATAAGAGTGAGTTGCACTGAAAAACTTAGAATATAAGAAACGCACAGTGTAGTACATAGTATATGAGTGAGTTGCACTGAAAAACTTAGAAGATAAGAAACGCACAGTGTAGTACATAGTATATGAGTGAGTTGCACTGAAAAACTTAGAATTTACTGAAAAACCCGCATTACACGAAATGCACAGTGTAGTACATAGTATATGAGTGAGTTGCACTGAAAAACTCTAGAATATAAGAAACGCACAGTGTAGTACATAGTATATGAGTGAGTTGCACTGAAAAACTTAGAATATAAGAAACGCACAGTGTAGGACATAGTATATGAGTGAGTTGCACTGAAAAACTTAGAATATAAGAAACGCACAGTGTAGTACATAGTATATGAGTGAGTTGCACTGAAAAACTTAGAATATAAGAAACGCACAGTGTAGTACATAGTATATGAGTGAGTTGCACTGAAAAACTTAGAATATAAGAAACGCACAGTGTAGTACATAGTATATGAGTGAGTTGCACTGAAAAACTTAGAATATAAGAAACGCACAGTGTAGTACATAGTATATGAGTGAGTTGCACTGAAAAACTTAGAATATAAGAAACGCACAGTGTAGTACATAGTATATGAGTGAGTTGCACTGAAAAACTTAGAATATAAGAAACGCACAGTGTAGTACATAGTATATGAGTGAGTTGCACTGAAAAACTTAGAATATAAGAAACGCACAGTGTAGTACATAGTATATGAGTGAGTTGCACTGAAAAACTTAGAATATAAGAAACGCACAGTGTAGTACATAGTATATGAGTGAGTTGCACTGAAAAACTTAGAATATAAGAAACGCACAGTGTAGTACATAGTATATGAGTGAGTTGCACTGAAAAACTTAGAATATAAGAAACGCACAGTGTAGTACATAGTATATGAGTGAGTTGCACTGAAAAACTTAGAATATAAGAAACGCACAGTGTAGTACATAGTATATGAGTGAGTTGCACTGAAAAACTTAGAATATAAGAAACGCACAGTGTAGTACATAGTATATGAGTGAGTTGCACTGAAAAACTTAGAATATAAGAAACGCACAGTGTAGTACATAGTATATGAGTGAGTTGCACTGAAAAACTTAGAATATAAGAAACGCACAGTGTAGTACATAGTATATGAGTGAGTTGCACTGAAAAACTTAGAATATAAGAAACGCACAGTGTAGTACATAGTATATGAGTGAGTTGCACTGAAAAACTTAGAATATAAGAAACGCACAGTGTAGTACATAGTATATGAGTGAGTTGCACTGAAAAACTTAGAATATAAGAAACGCACAGTGTAGTACATAGTATATGAGTGAGTTGCACTGAAAAACTTAGAATATAAGAAACGCACAGTGTAGTACATAGTATATGAGTGAGTTGCACTGAAAAACTTAGAATATAAGAAACGCACAGTGTAGTACATAGTATATGAGTGAGTTGCACTGAAAAACTTAGAATATAAGAAACGCACAGTGTAGTACATAGTATATGAGTGAGTTGCACTGAAAAACTTAGAATATAAGAAACGCACAGTGTAGTACATAGTATATGAGTGAGTTGCACTGAAAAACTTAGAATATAAGAAACGCACAGTGTAGTACATAGTATATGAGTGAGTTGCACTGAAAAACTTAGAATATAAGAAACGCACAGTGTAGTACATAGTATATGAGTGAGTTGCACTGAAAAACTTAGAATATAAGAAACGCACAGTGTAGTACATAGTATATGAGTGAGTTGCACTGAAAAACTTAGAATATAAGAAACGCACAGTGTAGTACATAGTATATGAGTGAGTTGCACTGAAAAACTTAGAATATAAGAAACGCACAGTGTAGTACATAGTATATGAGTGAGTTGCACTGAAAAACTTAGAATATAAGAAACGCACAGTGTAGTACATAGTATATGAGTGAGTTGCACTGAAAAACTTAGAATATAAGAAACGCACAGTGTAGTACATAGTATATGAGTGAGTTGCACTGAAAAACTTAGAATATAAGAAACGCACAGTGTAGTACATAGTATATGAGTGAGTTGCACTGAAAAACTTAGAATATAAGAAACGCACAGTGTAGTACATAGTATATGAGTGAGTTGCACTGAAAAACTTAGAATATAAGAAACGCACAGTGTAGTACATAGTATATGAGTGAGTTGCACTGAAAAACTTAGAATATAAGAAACGCACAGTGTAGTACATAGTATATGAGTGAGTTGCACTGAAAAACTTAGAATATAAGAAACGCACAGTGTAGTACATAGTATATGAGTGAGTTGCACTGAAAAACTTAGAATATAAGAAACGCACAGTGTAGTACATAGTATATGAGTGAGTTGCACTGAAAAACTTAGAATATAAGAAACGCACAGTGTAGTACATAGTATATGAGTGAGTTGCACTGAAAAACTTAGAATATAAGAAACGCACAGTGTAGTACATAGTATATGAGTGAGTTGCACTGAAAAACTTAGAATATAAGAAACGCACAGTGTAGTACATAGTATATGAGTGAGTTGCACTGAAAAACTTAGAATATAAGAAACGCACAGTGTAGTACATAGTATATGAGTGAGTTGCACTGAAAAACTTAGAATATAAGAAACGCACAGTGTAGTACATAGTATATGAGTGAGTTGCACTGAAAAACTTAGAATATAAGAAACGCACAGTGTAGTACATAGTATATGAGTGAGTTGCACTGAAAAACTTAGAATATAAGAAACGCACAGTGTAGTACATAGTATATGAGTGAGTTGCACTGAAAAACTTAGAATATAAGAAACGCACAGTGTAGTACATAGTATATGAGTGAGTTGCACTGAAAAACTTAGAATATAAGAAACGCACAGTGTAGTACATAGTATATGAGTGAGTTGCACTGAAAAACTTAGAATATAAGAAACGCACAGTGTAGTACATAGTATATGAGTGAGTTGCACTGAAAAACTTAGAATATAAGAAACGCACAGTGTAGTACATAGTATATGAGTGAGTTGCACTGAAAAACTTAGAATATAAGAAACGCACAGTGTAGGACATAGTATATGAGTGAGTTGCACTGAAAAACTTAGAATATAAGAAACGCACAGTGTAGGACATAGTATATGAGTGAGTTGCACTGAAAAACTTAGAATATAAGAAACGCACAGTGTAGGACATAGTATATGAGTGAGTTGCACTGAAAAACTTAGAATATAAGAAACGCACAGTGTCTTACATAGTATAAGAGTGAGTTGCACTGAAAAACTTAGAATATAAGAAACGCACAGTGTAGTACATAGTATATGAGTGAGTTGCACTGAAAAACTTAGAAGATAAGAAACGCACAGTGTAGTACATAGTATATGAGTGAGTTGCACTGAAAAACTTAGAATTTACTGAAAAACCCGCATTACACGAAATGCACAGTGTAGTACATAGTATATGAGTGAGTTGCACTGAAAAACTCTAGAATATAAGAAACGCACAGTGTAGTACATAGTATATGAGTGAGTTGCACTGAAAAACTTAGAATATAAGAAACGCACAGTGTAGGACATAGTATATGAGTGAGTTGCACTGAAAAACTTAGAATATAAGAAACGCACAGTGTAGTACATAGTATATGAGTGAGTTGCACTGAAAAACTTAGAATATAAGAAACGCACAGTGTAGTACATAGTATATGAGTGAGTTGCACTGAAAAACTTAGAATATAAGAAACGCACAGTGTAGTACATAGTATATGAGTGAGTTGCACTGAAAAACTTAGAATATAAGAAACGCACAGTGTAGTACATAGTATATGAGTGAGTTGCACTGAAAAACTTAGAATATAAGAAACGCACAGTGTAGTACATAGTATATGAGTGAGTTGCACTGAAAAACTTAGAATATAAGAAACGCACAGTGTAGTACATAGTATATGAGTGAGTTGCACTGAAAAACTTAGAATATAAGAAACGCACAGTGTAGTACATAGTATATGAGTGAGTTGCACTGAAAAACTTAGAATATAAGAAACGCACAGTGTAGTACATAGTATATGAGTGAGTTGCACTGAAAAACTTAGAATATAAGAAACGCACAGTGTAGTACATAGTATATGAGTGAGTTGCACTGAAAAACTTAGAATATAAGAAACGCACAGTGTAGTACATAGTATATGAGTGAGTTGCACTGAAAAACTTAGAATATAAGAAACGCACAGTGTAGTACATAGTATATGAGTGAGTTGCACTGAAAAACTTAGAATATAAGAAACGCACAGTGTAGTACATAGTATATGAGTGAGTTGCACTGAAAAACTTAGAATATAAGAAACGCACAGTGTAGTACATAGTATATGAGTGAGTTGCACTGAAAAACTTAGAATATAAGAAACGCACAGTGTAGTACATAGTATATGAGTGAGTTGCACTGAAAAACTTAGAATATAAGAAACGCACAGTGTAGTACATAGTATATGAGTGAGTTGCACTGAAAAACTTAGAATATAAGAAACGCACAGTGTAGTACATAGTATATGAGTGAGTTGCACTGAAAACTTAGAATATAAGAAACGCACAGTGTAGTACATAGTATATGAGTGAGTTGCACTGAAAAACTTAGAATATAAGAAACGCACAGTGTAGTACATAGTATATGAGTGAGTTGCACTGAAAAACTTAGAATATAAGAAACGCACAGTGTAGTACATAGTATATGAGTGAGTTGCACTGAAAAACTTAGAATTTACTGAAAAACCCGCATTACACGAAATGCACTGTGTAGTACATAGTATATGAGTGAGTTGCACTGAAAAACTCTAGAATATAAGAAACGCACAGTGTAGTACATAGTATATGAGTGAGTTGCACTGAAAAACTTAGAATATAAGAAACGCACAGTGTAGGATATAGTATATGAGTGAGTTGCACTGAAAAACTTAGAATATAAGAAACGCACAGTGTAGTACATTGTATATGAGTGAGTTGCACTGAAAAACTTAGAATATAAGAAACGCACAGTGTAGTACATAGTATATGAGTGAGTTGCACTGAAAAACTTAGAATATAAGAAACGCACAGTGTAGTACATAGTATATGAGTGAGTTGCACTGAAAAACTTAGAATATAAGAAACGCACAGTGTAGTACATAGTATATGAGTGAGTTGCACTGAAAAACTTAGAATATAAGAAACGCACAGTGTAGTACATAGTATATGAGTGAGTTGCACTGAAAAACTTAGAATATAAGAAACGCACAGTGTAGTACATAGTATATGAGTGAGTTGCACTGAAAAACTTAGAATATAAGAAACGCACAGTGTAGTACATAGTATATGAGTGAGTTGCACTGAAAAACTTAGAATATAAGAAACGCACAGTGTAGTACATAGTATATGAGTGAGTTGCACTGAAAAACTTAGAATATAAGAAACGCACAGTGTAGTACATAGTATATGAGTGAGTTGCACTGAAAAACTTAGAATATAAGAAACGCACAGTGTAGTACATAGTATATGAGTGAGTTGCACTGAAAAACTTAGAATATAAGAAACGCACAGTGTAGTACATAGTATATGAGTGAGTTGCACTGAAAAACTTAGAATATAAGAAACGCACAGTGTAGTACATAGTATATGAGTGAGTTGCACTGAAAAACTTAGAATATAAGAAACGCACAGTGTAGTACATAGTATATGAGTGAGTTGCACTGAAAAACTTAGAATATAAGAAACGCACAGTGTAGTACATAGTATATGAGTGAGTTGCACTGAAAAACTTAGAATATAAGAAACGCACAGTGTAGTACATAGTATATGAGTGAGTTGCACTGAAAAACTTAGAATATAAGAAACGCACAGTGTAGTACATAGTATATGAGTGAGTTGCACTGAAAAACTTAGAATATAAGAAACGCACAGTGTAGTACATAGTATATGAGTGAGTTGCACTGAAAAACTTAGAATATAAGAAACGCACAGTGTAGTACATAGTATATGAGTGAGTTGCACTGAAAAACTTAGAATTTAAGAAACGCACAGTGTAGTACATAGTATATGAGTGAGTTGCACTGAAAAACTTAGAATATAAGAAACGCACAGTGTAGTACATAGTATATGAGTGAGTTGCACTGAAAAACTTAGAATATAAGAAACGCACAGTGTAGTACATAGTATATGAGTGAGTTGCACTGAAAAACTTAGAATATAAGAAACGCACAGTGTAATACATAGTATATGAGTGAGTTGCACTGAAAAACTTAGAATATAAGAAACGCACAGTGTAGTACATAGTATATGAGTGAGTTGCACTGAAAAACTTAGAATTTACTGAAAACCCGCATTACACGAAATGCACAGTGTAGTACATAGTATATGAGTGAGTTGCACTGAAAAACTTAGAATATAAGAAACGCACAGTGTAGTACATAGTATATGAGTGAGTTGCACTGAAAAACTTAGAATATAAGAAACGCACAGTGTAGTACATAGTATATGAGTGAGTTGCACTGAAAAACTTAGAATATAAGAAACGCACAGTGTAGTACATAGTATATGAGTGAGTTGCACTGAAAAACTTAGAATATAAGAAACGCACAGTGTAGTACATAGTATATGAGTGAGTTGCACTGAAAAACTTAGAATATAAGAAACGCACAGTGTAGTACATAGTATATGAGTGAGTTGCACTGAAAAACTTAGAATATAAGAAACGCACAGTGTAGTACATAGTATATGAATGAGTTGCACTGAAAAACTTAGAATATAAGAAACGCACAGTGTAGTACATAGTATATGAGTGAGTTGCACTGAAAAACTTAGAATATAAGAAACGCACAGTGTAGTACATAGTATATGAGTGAGTTGCACTGAAAAACTTAGAATATAAGAAACGCACAGTGTAGTACATAGTATATGAGTGAGTTGCACTGAAAAACTTAGAATATAAGAAACGCACAGTGTAGTACATAGTATATGAGTGAGTTGCACTGAAAAACTTAGAATATAAGAAACGCACAGTGTAGTACATAGTATATGAGTGAGTTGCACTGAAAAACTTAGAATATAAGAAACGCACAGTGTAGTACATAGTATATGAGTGAGTTGCACTGAAAAACTTAGAATATAAGAAACGCACAGTGTAGTACATAGTATATGAGTGAGTTGCACTGAAAAACTTAGAATATAAGAAACGCACAGTGTAGTACATAGTATATGAGTGAGTTGCACTGAAAAACTTAGAATATAAGAAACGCACAGTGTAGTACATAGTATATGAGTGAGTTGCACTGAAAAACTTAGAATATAAGAAACGCACAGTGTAGTACATAGTATATGAGTGAGTTGCACTGAAAAACTTAGAATATAAGAAACGCACAGTGTAGTACATAGTATATGAGTGAGTTGCACTGAAAAACTTAGAATTTAAGAAACGCACAGTGTAGTACATAGTATATGAGTGAGTTGCACTGAAAAACTTAGAATATAAAAAACGCACAGTGTAGTACATAGTATATGAGTGAGTTGCACTGAAAAACTTAGAATATAAGAAACGCACAGTGTAGTACATAGTATATGAGTGAGTTGCACTGAAAAACTTAGAATATAAGAAACGCACAGTGTAGTACATAGTATATGAGTGAGTTGCACTGAAAAACTTAGAATATAAGAAACGCACAGTGTAGTACATAGTATATGAGTGAGTTGCACTGAAAAACTTAGAATATAAGAAACGCACAGTGTAGTACATAGTATATGAGTGAGTTGCACTGAAAAACTTAGAATATAAGAAACGCACAGTGTAGTACATAGTATATGAGTGAGTTGCACTGAAAAACTTAGAATATAAGAAACGCACAGTGTAGTACATAGTATATGAGTGAGTTGCACTGAAAAACTTAGAATATAAGAAACGCAAAGTGTAGTACATAGTATATGAGTGAGTTGCACTGAAAAACTTAGAATATAAGAAACGCACAGTGTAGTACATAGTATATGAGTGAGTTGCACTGAAAAACTTAGAATATAAGAAACGCACAGTGTAGTACATAGTATATGAGTGAGTTGCACTGAAAAACTTAGAATATAAGAAACGCACAGTGTAGTACATAGTATATGAGTGAGTTGCACTGAAAAACTTAGAATTTACCTAAAACCCGCATTACACGAAATGCACAGTGTAGTACATAGTATATGAGTGAGTTGCACTGAAAAACTCTAGAATATAAGAAACGCACAGTGTAGTACATAGTATATGAGTGAGTTGCACTGAAAAACTTAAAATATAAGAAACGCACAGTGTAGGACATAGTATATGAGTGAGTTGCACTGAAAAACTTAGAATATAAGAAACGCACAGTGTAGGATATAGTATATGAGTGAGTTGCACTGAAAAACTTAGAATATAAGAAACGCACAGTGTAGGACATAGTATATGAGTGAGTTGCACTGAAAAACTTAGAATATAAGAAACGCACAGTGTAGTACATAGTATATGAGTGAGTTGCACTGAAAAACTTAGAATATAAGAAACGCACAGTGTAGTACATAGTATATGAGTGAGTTGCACTGAAAAACTTAGAATATAAGAAACGCACAGTGTAGTACATAGTATATGAGTGAGTTGCACTGAAAAACTTAGAATATAAGAAACGCACAGTGTAGTACATAGTATATGAGTGAGTTGCACTGAAAAACTTAGAATATAAGAAACGCACAGTGTAGTACATAGTATATGAGTGAGTTGCACTGAAAAACTTAGAATATAAGAAACGCACAGTGTAGTACATAGTATATGAGTGAGTTGCACTGAAAAACTTAGAATATAAGAAACGCACAGTGTAGTACATAGTATATGAGTGAGTTGCACTGAAAAACTTAGAATATAAGAAACGCACAGTGTAGTACATAGTATATGAGTGAGTTGCACTGAAAAACTTAGAATATAAGAAACGCACAGTGTAGTACATAGTATATGAGTGAGTTGCACTGAAAAACTTAGAATATAAGAAACGCACAGTGTAGTACATAGTATATGAGTGAGTTGCACTGAAAAACTTAGAATATAAGAAACGCACAGTGTAGTACATAGTATATGAGTGAGTTGCACTGAAAAACTTAGAATATAAGAAACGCACAGTGTAGTACATAGTATATGAGTGAGTTGCACTGAAAAACTTAGAATATAAGAAACGCACAGTGTAGTACATAGTATATGAGTGAGTTGCACTGAAAAACTTAGAATATAAGAAACGCACAGTGTAGTACATAGTATATGAGTGAGTTGCACTGAAAAACTTAGAATATAAGAAACGCACAGTGTAGTACATAGTATATGAGTGAGTTGCACTGAAAAACTTAGAATATAAGAAACGCACAGTGTAGTACATAGTATATGAGTGAGTTGCACTGAAAAACTTAGAATATAAGAAACGCACAGTGTAGTACATAGTATATGAGTGAGTTGCACTGAAAAACTTAGAATATAAGAAACGCACAGTGTAGTACATAGTATATGAGTGAGTTGCACTGAAAAACTTAGAATATAAGAAACGCACAGTGTAGTACATAGTATATGAGTGAGTTGCACTGAAAAACTTAGAATATAAGAAACGCACAGTGTAGTACATAGTATATGAGTGAGTTGCACTGAAAAACTTAGAATATAAGAAACGCACAGTGTAGTACATAGTATATGAGTGAGTTGCACTGAAAAACTTAGAATATAAGAAACGCACAGTGTAGTACATAGTATATGAGTGAGTTGCACTGAAAAACTTAGAATATAAGAAACGCACAGTGTAGTACATAGTATATGAGTGAGTTGCACTGAAAAACTTAGAATATAAGAAACGCACAGTGTAGTACATAGTATATGAGTGAGTTGCACTGAAAAACTTAGAATATAAGAAACGCACAGTGTAGTACATAGTATATGAGTGAGTTGCACTGAAAAACTTAGAATATAAGAAACGCACAGTGTAGTACATAGTATATGAGTGAGTTGCACTGAAAAACTTAGAATATAAGAAACGCACAGTGTAGTACATAGTATATGAGTGAGTTGCACTGAAAAACTTAGAATATAAGAAACGCACAGTGTAGTACATAGTATATGAGTGAGTTGCACTGAAAAACTTAGAATATAAGAAACGCACAGTGTAGTACATAGTATATGAGTGAGTTGCACTGAAAAACTTAGAATATAAGAAACGCACAGTGTAGTACATAGTATATGAGTGAGTTGCACTGAAAAACTTAGAATATAAGAAACGCACAGTGTAGTACATAGTATATGAGTGAGTTGCACTGAAAAACTTAGAATTTACTGAAAACCCGCATTACACGAAATGCACAGTGTAGTACATAGTATATGAGTGAGTTGCACTGAAAAACTCTAGAATATAAGAAACGCACAGTGTAGTACATAGTATATGAGTGAGTTGCACTGAAAAACTTAGAATATAAGAAACGCACAGTGTAGGACATAGTATATGAGTGAGTTGCACTGAAAAACTTAGAATATAAGAAACGCACAGTGTAGGACATAGTATATGAGTGAGTTGCACTGAAAAACTTAGAATATAAGAAACGCACAGTGTAGTACATAGTATATGAGTGAGTTGCACTGAAAAACTTAGAATATAAGAAACGCACAGTGTAGTACATAGTATATGAGTGAGTTGCACTGAAAAACTTAGAATATAAGAAACGCACAGTGTAGTACATAGTATATGAGTGAGTTGCACTGAAAAACTTAGAATATAAGAAACGCACAGTGTAGTACATAGTATATGAGTGAGTTGCACTGAAAAACTTAGAATATAAGAAACGCACAGTGTAGTACATAGTATATGAGTGAGTTGCACTGAAAAACTTAGAATATAAGAAACGCACAGTGTAGTACATAGTATATGAGTGAGTTGCACTGAAAAACTTAGAATATAAGAAACGCACAGTGTAGTACATAGTATATGAGTGAGTTGCACTGAAAAACTTAGAATATAAGAAACGCACAGTGTAGTACATAGTATATGAGTGAGTTGCACTGAAAAACTTAGAATATAAGAAACGCACAGTGTAGTACATAGTATATGAGTGAGTTGCACTGAAAAACTTAGAATATAAGAAACGCACAGTGTAGTACATAGTATATGAGTGAGTTGCACTGAAAAACTTAGAATATAAGAAACGCACAGTGTAGTACATAGTATATGAGTGAGTTGCACTGAAAAACTTAGAATATAAGAAACGCACAGTGTAGTACATAGTA
>NW_028228143.1:0-32879 GCF_978045245.1 Mus caroli | reverse complement strand
GTCCTTAAGTGTGAATTTTCAATTTTCCACGTTTTTCAGGGTTTCTCAGCATATTATGGGTCCTGCAGTCTTATTTTCTCATTTTCCACCTTTTTTAAGTTTTTTCGCAATTGTGGGTCCTAAATGTGATTTTCTCATTTTCCACCTTTTACAGGTTTTCTCGCCGTATTCCGGGTCCTTCAGTGTGAATTTTTAATTTTCCACATTTTTCAGGGTTTCTCGGCATATTCTGGGTCCTACAGTGTGTGATTTTCTCATTTTAGACTTTTTTCAGGTTTTCTTGCCATATACCGGGTACTTCAGTGTGAATTTTGAATTTTCCAGGTTTTTCAAGTTTTCTTGGTATATTCTGGGCCTTAGAGTGTGATTTTCTTATTTTCTACTTTTTACAAGTTTTTCCGCAATTCTTTGTCCTTCAGTGTGATTTTCTCATTTTCTACCTTTCTCGGGTTTTCTCTCCATTTTTCGGGTCTTTCATTATGAGTTTTTCTTTTCTAATTTTTTCAGGGTTTTTCGCCATATTCCTGGGTCCTACAGCATGTATATTTAATTTTCCAAGTTTTTCAGGGTTTCTCGGCATATTCTGGGGTCCTACAGTGTGATTTTCTTATGTTTGACATTTTTCAATTTTTTTTCGCAATTCTGGTTCCTACAGTTCGATTTTCTAATTTTCCACATTTTTCAGGTTTTCTCGCCATATTTGGGGTCCTTCTTTGAGAGTTTTTTAATTTCTACTTTTTTCAGGGTTTCTCGCCATATTCTCTGTCCTACAGTGTGAATTTTAAATTTTCCACGTGTTTAAGTTTTTTTCGTAATATTGTGGGTACTTCAGTGTGATTTTCTCATTTTCCTCCTTTTTCAGTGTTTCTCGCCATATTCTGGGTCCTTCAGTTTGAGTTTTTAAGTTTCTTCGTTTTTCAGGTTTTCTCGCCATTTTCTGGGTCCTTAAGTGTGAATTTTCAATTTTCCACGTTTTTCAGGGTTTCTCAGCATATTATGGGTCCTGCAGTCTTATTTTCTCATTTTCCACCTTTTTTAAGTTTTTTCGCAATTGTGGGTCCTACATGTGATTTTCTCATTTTCCACCTTTTACAGGTTTTCTCGCCGTATTCCGGGTCCTTCAGTGTGAATTTTTAATTTTCCACATTTTTCAGGGTTTCTCGGCATATTCTGGGTCCTTCAGTGTGTGATTTTCTCATTTTAGACTTTTTTCAGGTTTTCTTGCCATATACCGGGTACTTCAGTGTGAATTTTGAATTTTCCAGGTTTTTCAAGTTTTCTTGGTATATTCTGGGGCCTTAGAGTGTGATTTTCTTATTTTCTACTTTTACAAGTTTTTCCGCAATTCTTTGTCCTTCAGTGTGATTTTCTCATTTTCTACCTTTCTCGGGTTTTCTCTCCATTTTTCGGGTCTTTCATTATGAGTTTTTCTTTTCTAATTTTTTCAGGGTTTTTCGCCATATTCTGGGTCCTACAGCATGTATATTTAATTTTCCAAGTTTTTCAGGGTTTCTCGGCATATTCTGGGTCCTACACTGTGATTTTCGCATTTTTGACGTTTTTCAAGTTTTTTTTCGCAATTCTGGTTCCTACAGTGTGATTTTCTCATTTTCCAACTTTTTCAGGTTTTCTCGACATATTCGGGGTCCTTCAGTGTGAGTTTTTAATTTTCTACTTTTTTCAGGGTTTCTCGCTATATTCTACATCCTACAGTGTGAATTTTAAATTTTTCACGTTTTTCAGGTTTTTTCGCCATATTCTGGGTCCTACAGTGTGAATTTTTTAATTTTAAACGTTTTAAGTTTTTTTCATCATATTCTGGGTCCTACGGTGTGATTTTCTCATTTTCTAACTTTTTCAGATTTTCTCAGCATATTCTGTGTCCTACAGTGTGAATTTTTAATTTTCCACGTTTTTCAAGGTTTCTTGCCATATTCTGGTCTTATACTCTGAATTTTTAATTTTCCAAATTTTTCAGTGTTTCTCGCCCTATTCTGGGTCCCTACATGTGAATATTTAATTTTCCAGGTTTTTCAGGTTTTCTCGCCATATTCTGTGTCCTTCAGTTTGAGATTTCAATTTTCCTCGTTTTTCAGGTTTTCTTGACATATACGAGTCATTCAGCGTGAATTTTTAATTTTCTACTCTTTCAGGGTTTCTCGCCATATTCTGGGTCCTACAGTGTGAATTTTTAATTTTCAACGTTTTTCAGTATTTCTCGCCATATTCTGGGTAATACAGTGTGAATTTTTAATTTTCCATTTTTTCATGGTTGCTCTCCATATTCGATGTCCGACAGTGTGAATTTTTAATTTTCACGTTTTTCAGGGTTTCTCGGCATATTCTGGGTCCTGCAGTGTGATTTTCTCATTTTCCACGTTTTTCAAGTTTTTCATAATTCTGGGTCCTACAGTGTGATTTTCTCATTTTCCACCTTTTTCAGGTTTTCTCGCCATATTTGGGGTCCTTCAGTGTGAGTTTTTAATTTTCTACCCTTTTCAGGGTTTCTCGCCCTATTCTGGGTCCTACATGTGAATATTTAATTTTCCAGGTTTTTCAGGTTTTCTCGCCATATTCTGTGTCCTTCAGTGTGAGATTTCAATTTTCCTCATTTTTCAGGTTTTCTTGCCATGTACGGGTCCTTCAGTGTGAATTTTTAATTTTCCACGTTTTTCAGGTTTTTTCATCATATTCTGGGTCCTACAGTGTGATTTTCTTTTTTCCACATTTTTCAGGTTTTCTCGCCATATTTGGGGTCCTTCAGTTTGAGATTTTAATTTTCTACTTTTTTCAGGGTCTCTCACCATATTCTGGGTTCTATGGCGTGTATTTTTAGTTTTCCACGTTTTTCAAGGGTTTCTCAGATTTTCTTGGTCCTACTGTGTAATTTTTTTATTTTGGACGTTTTTCAAGTTTTTTCGCTATTCTGGGTCCTACAGTGTGATTTTCTCATTTTCCACCTTTTTCAGTTTTTCTCTCCATATTCGGGGTCCTTCTGTGTGAGTTTTTAAATTTCTACTTTTTTCAGGGTTTCTCGCCTTATTCTGGTTCCTACAGTGTGAATTTTAAATTTTCCACGTGTTTAAGTTTTTTTTCGTAATATTGTGGGTACTTCAGTGTGATTTTCTCATTTTCCTCCTTTTTCAGTGTTTCTTGCCATATTCTGGGTCCTTCAGTTTGAGTTTTTAAGTTTCTTCGTTTTTCAGGTTTTCTCGCCATTTTCTGGGTCCTTAAGTGTGAATTTTCAATTTTCCACGTTTTTTCAGGGTTTCTCAGCATATTATGGGTCCTGCAGTCTTATTTTCTCATTTTCCACCTTTTTTAAGTTTTTTCGCAATTGTGGGTCCTACATGTGATTTTCTCATTTTCCACCTTTTACAGGTTTTCTCGCCGTATTCCGGGTCCTTCAGTGTGAATTTTTAATTTTCCACATTTTTCAGGGTTTCTCGGCATATTCTGGGTCCTACAGTGTGTGATTTTCTCATTTTAGACTTTTTTCAGGTTTTCTTGCCATATACCGGGTACTTCAGTGTGAATTTTGAATTTTCCAGGTTTTTCAAGTTTTCTTGGTATATTCTGGGCCTTAGAGTGTGATTTTCTTATTTTCTACTTTTTACAAGTTTTTCCGCAATTCTTTGTCCTTCAGTGTGATTTTCTCATTTTCTACCTTTCTCGGGTTTTCTCTCCATTTTTCGGGTCTTTCATTATGAGTTTTTCTTTTCTAATTTTTTCAGGGTTTTTCGCCATATTCTGGGTCCTACAGCATGTGTATTTAATTTTCCAAGTTTTTCAGGGTTTCTCGGCATATTCTGGGTCCTACAGTGTGATTTTCTTATGTTTGACATTTTTCAATTTTTTTTCGCAATTCTGGTTCCTACAGTTCGATTTTCTAATTTTCCACATTTTTCAGGTTTTCTCGCCATATTTGGGGTCCTTCTTTGAGAGTTTTTTAATTTCTACTTTTTTCAGGGTTTCTCGCCATATTCTCTGTCCTACAGTGTGAATTTAAAATTTTCCACGTGTTTAAGTTTTTTTCGTAATATTGTGGGTACTTCAGTGTGATTTTCTCATTTTCCTCCTTTTTCAGTGTTTCTCGCCATATTCTGGGTCCTTCAGTTTGAGTTTTTAAGTTTCTTCGTTTTTCAGGTTTTCTCGCCATTTTCTGGGTCCTTAAGTGTGAATTTTCAATTTTCCACGTTTTTCAGGGTTTCTCAGCATATTATGGGTCCTGCAGTCTTATTTTCTCATTTTCCACCTTTTTTAAGTTTTTTCGCAATTGTGGGTCCTACATGTGATTTTCTCATTTTCCACCTTTTACAGGTTTTCTCGCCGTATTCCGGGTCCTTCAGTGTGAATTTTTAATTTTCCACATTTTTCAGGGTTTCTCGGCATATTCTGGGTCCTACAGTGTGTGATTTTCTCATTTTAGACTTTTTTCAGGTTTTCTTGCCATATACCGGGTACTTCAGTGTGAATTTTGAATTTTCCAGGTTTTTCAAGTTTTCTTGGTATATTCTGGGCCTTAGAGTGTGATTTTCTTATTTTCTACTTTTTACAAGTTTTTCCGCAATTCTTTGTCCTTCAGTGTGATTTTCTCATTTTCTACCTTTCTCGGGTTTTCTCTCCATTTTTCGGGTCTTTCATTATGAGTTTTTCTTTTCTAATTTTTTCAGGGTTTTTCGCCATATTCTGGGTCCTACAGCATGTATATTTAATTTTCCAAGTTTTTCAGGGTTTCTCGGCATATTCTGGGTCCTACACTGTGATTTTCTCATTTTTGACATTTTTCATTTTTTTTTTTTCGCAATTCTGGTTCCTACAGTGCGATTTTCTAATTTTCCACCTTTTTTCAGGTTTTCTCGCCATATTCGGGGTCCTTCTTTGAGAGTTTTTTAATTTCTATTTTTTTCAGGGTTTCTCGCCATATTCTCTGTCCTACAGTGTGAATTTTAAATTTTCCACGTTTTTCAGGGTTTCTTGCAATATTCTGGGTCCTACAGTGTAAATTTTTAATTTTAAACATTTTTAAGTTTTTTTTTTGTCATATTCTAGGTCCTACAGTGTGATTTTCTAATTTTCCAACTTTTTAAGGTTTTCTGGGCATATTCAGGGTCCTACAGTGTGAATTATTAATTTTCCACGTTTTTAAGTTTTTTTGTCATATTCTGGGTCCCACAATGTGATTTTCTCATTTTCCACGATTTTCTAGTTTTTTTTCTAAATTTTGGGTCCTACAGTTTGATTTTGTCATTTTCCAACTTTTTCAGATTTTCTCACCATATACCAGGTTCTTCAGTGTGACTTTTTAATTTTCTACTTTTTTCAGGGTTTCTCGCCATATTCTGGGTCCTACAACGTGTATTTTTAATTTTTCACGTTTTTCAGGGTTTCTCTACATATTCTGGATCCTACAGTGTAATTTTCTCATTTTCCATGTTTTTCAAGTTTTTTCGCAATTCTGGGTCCTACAGTGTGAATTTCTCATTTTCAACCTTTTTCAGCTTTTCTCACCATATTCAGGGTCCTTCAGTGTGAGTTTTTAATTTTCTACTTTTTTTGTGGTTTCTCGCCATATTCTGGGTCCTACTGTGTGAATTTTTAATTTTCACGGTTTTCAGGGTTTCCGGACATTTTCTGGGTCCTAAAGTGTGATTTACTCAATTTCGACGTTTTTCAAGTTTTTTCGCAATTCTGGGTCATACAGTGTGTATTTCTCATTTTCCCGAAACCTTTTTCAGGTTTTCTTGCCATATTCGGGATCCTTCAGTGTGAGTTTTTAATTTTCAATTTTTTTCAGGGTTTCTCCAGATATTCTGGGTTTTACACCGTGTATTTTTAATTTTCCATGTTTTTCAGGGTTTCTCGCCATATTCTGGGTCCTACAGTGTGAATTTTTAACTTTGCCCCTTTTTAAGTTTTTTTCATCGTATTCTGGGTCCTACAGTGTGAATTTCTCATTTTTAACCTTTTTCAGGTTTTCTCGCCATATTCCATGTCCTTCAGTGTGAGTTTTTAATTTTCTACGTTTTTCATGGTTGCTGGCCATATTGTGGGTCCTACAGTGTGAGTTTTTAATTTTCCTTGTTTTTCAGGTTTTCTTGCCATATTCTGGTTAATACAGAGTGAATTTTTAATTTTCCACTTTTTTCATGGATTCTTGCCATATTCTGTGTCCGACAGTGTGAATTTTTAATTTTCACGTTTTTCAGGATTTCTCGGCAAATCCTGGGTCCAGTAGAGTATGTTCTCATTTTCCAGTTTATTCAAGTTTTTTCATAATTCTGGGTCCTACAGTGTGATTTTCTAATTTTCCTCCTTTTTCAGGTTTTCTCGCCATATTCGGGGTTCTTCACTGTGAGTTTTTAATTTTCTACTTTTTTCTTGGTTTCTTGGCATATTCTGGTCCTACAGTGTGAATTTTTAATTTTCCACATTTTCAGGGTTTCTCGGCATATTTTGGGTCCTACATTGTTATTTTCTCATTTTCCCCGTCTTTCAAGTTTTATCGCAATTCTGGGTCTTACAGTTGAATTTCAAATTTTCCACCTTTTTCAGGTGGAAGAAAATTCACTTGCCATATTCTAGGTCCTAAAGTGGGAGTTTTTAATTTTCCAATTTTTTCAGGTTTTCTCGCCGTAATCCAGGTCCTACCGTGTGAGTTTTTAATTTTCCATATTTTTCAGGGTTTTTCATCATATTCCAGGTCCTTCAGTGTGAATTGTTAATTTTCCACGTTTTTAAGTTTTTTCATCATATTCTGGGTCCTAAAGTGTGATTTTCTCATTTTCTACCTTTTTTCATGTGTACTCAGCATATTCTGGGTCCTACAGTGTGAATTTTTAATTTTCCATGTTTTTCAGGGTTTCTCGCCATATTCAAGATCCTTGAGTGTGATTTGTTAATTTTCCATGTTTTTAGGTTTTCTGGACATATTCAGGTCCTCCAGTGTGAATTTTTAATTTTCCACGTTTTTCAGAGTTTCTCGCTATATTCTGTGTTTAAAGTGTAAATTTTTAATTTTCCACTTTTTTCATGGTTTCTCGCCATATTCTGGGTCCTACAGTGTGAAGTTTTAATTTTCCACGTTTTTAAGTTTTTTTTTTCATCATTTTCTGGGTCCTACAGTGTGATTTTCTCATTTTCCACCTTTTTCATTTTTTCTCCGCATGTTCTTGGTCCTACAGTTTGAATTTTTTTTATTTTATTTTTATTTTTTTTTAAATTTTAATATTTTTTATTACATATTTTCCTCAATTACATTTCCAATGCTATCCCAAAAGTCCCCCATAGCGCCCCCCACTTCCCTACCCTCCCATTCCCATTCTTTTGGCCCTGGCATTCCCCTATATTGGGGCATATAAAGTTTGCAAGTCAAATGGGACTCTCTTTCCATTGTATCCATCTTTTGATGCATATGCAGCTAGAGACAAGAGCTCCGGGGTACTGGTTAGTTCATCATGTTGTTCCAACTATAGGGTTGCAGATCCCTTTAGCTCCTTGGGTACTTTCTCTAGCTTCTCCATTGGGAGCCCTGTGATACATCCAATAGCTGACTGTGAACATCCACTCCTGTGTTTGTAGGCCCCTGCATAATCTCACAAGATACAGCTATATTTGGGTCCTTTCAGCAAAACCTTGCTAGTGTATACAATGGTGTCCGCGTTTAGAAGCTGATTATGGGATGGATCCCTGGATACGGCAGTCTCTAGATGGTCCATCCTTTCATCACAGCTCCAAACTTTGTCTCTGTAACTCCTTCCATGGGTGTTTTGTTCCCAATTCTAAGAAGGGGCACAGTGTCCACATTTTGGTCTTCATTCTTCTTGAGTTTCATGCGTTTAGCAAATTGTATCTTATATCTTGGGTATCCTAAGTTTTGGGCTAATATCCACTTATCAGTGAATACATATTGTGTGAGTTCCTTTGTGATTGTGTTACCTCACTCAAGATGATACCCTCCAGGTCCATCCATTTGGCTAGGTATTTCATAAATTCATTCTTTTTAATAGCTGAGTAGTACTCCATTGTGTAAATGTACCATAATTTCTGTATCCATTCCTCTGTTGAGGGACATCTGGGTTCTTTCCAGCTTCTGGCTATTATAAATAGGGCTGCTATGAACGTAGTGGAGCATGTGTCCTTCTTACCGGTTGGGACATCTTCTGGATATATGCCCAGGAGAGGTATTGCTGGATCCTCCGGTAGTACTATGTTCAATTTTCTGAGGAACCGCCATACTGATTTCCAGAGTGGTTGTACAAGCTTGCAATCCCACCAACAATGGAGGAGTGTTCCTCTTTCTCTACATACTCACCAGCATCTGCTGTCACCTGAATTTTTGATCTTAGCCATTATGACTGGTGTGAAGTGGAATCTAAGGGTTGTTTTGATTTGCATTTCCCTGATGATTAAGGATGTTCAACATTTTTTCAGGTGCTTCTCTGCCATTCGGTATTCTTCAAGTGAGAATTCTTTGTTCAGTTCTGAGCCCCATTTTTTAATGGGGTTATTTGACTTTCTGGAGTCCACCTTCTTGAGTTCTTTATATATATTGGATATTAGTCCCTTATCTGATTTAGGATAGGTAAAGATCCTTTCCCAATCTGTTGGTGGTTTTTTTGTCTTATTGATGGTGTCTTTTGCCTTGCAGAAGCTTTGCAGTTTCATGAGGTCCCACTTCTCAATTCTCGATCTTACAGCACAAGGCATTGCTGTTCTATTCAATAATTTTTTCCCTGTGCCCATATCTTCAAGGCTTTTCCCCACTTTCTCCTCTATAAGTTTCAGTGTCTCTTCTTTTATGTGAAGTTCCTTGATCCACTTAGACTTGTCCTTAGTACAAGGAGATAGGAATGGATCGATTTGCATTCTTCTACATGTTAACAACCATTTGTGCCAGCACCATTTGTTGAAAATGCTGTCTTTCTTCCACTGGATGTTTTAGCTCCCTTGTCGAAGATCAAGTGACCGTCGGTGTGTGGGTTCATTTCTGGGTCTTCAATTTTATTCCATTGGTCTATTTGTCTGTCACTATACCAGTACCACGCAGTTTTTATCACAATTGCTCTGTAGTAAAGCTTTAGGTCCGGCATGGTGATTCCAGCAGAGGTTCTTTTATCCTTGAGAAGAGTTTTTGCTATCCTAGGTTTTTTGTTATTCCAGATGAATTTGCAGATTGCCCTTTCTAATTCGTTGAAGAATTGAGTTGGAATTTTGATGGGGATTGCATTGAATCTGTAGATTGCTTTTGGCAAGATAGCCATTTTTACAATGTTGATCCTGCCAATCCATGAGCATGGGAGATCTTTCCATCTTCTGAGATCTTCTATAATTTCTTTCTTCAGAGACTTGAAGTTTTTATTTTACAGATCTTTCACTTCCTTAGTTAGAGTCACGCCAAGATATTTTATATTATTTGTGACTATTGAGAAGGGAGTTGTTTCCCTAATTTCTCTCTCGGCCTGTTTATTCTTTGTGTAGAGAAAGGCCATTGATTTGTTTGAGTTAATTTCATATCCAGCTACTTCACCAAAGCTGTTTAGCAGGTTTAGGAGTTCTCTGGTGGAATTTTTAGGGTCACTTATATATACTATCATATCATCTGCAAAAAGTGATATTTTGACTTCATCTTTTCCAATTTGTATCCCTTTGATCTCCGTTTGTTGTTGAATTGCTCTGTTTAGGACTTCAAGTACAATGTTGAATAGGTATGGAGAAAGTGGACAGCCTTGTCTAGTCCCTGATTTTAGAGGGATTGCTTCAAGCTTCTCACCATTTACTTTGATGTTGGCTACTGGTTTGCTGTAGATTGCTTTTATCATGCTTAGGTATGGGCCTAGAATTCCTGATCTTTCCAAGATTTTTATCATGAATGGGTGTTGGATCTTGTTAAATGCTTTTTCCGCATCTAACGAGATGACCATGTGGTTTTTCTCTTTGAGTTTGTTTATATACTGGATTATGTTGATGTATTTCCGTATATTGAACCATCCCTGCATCCCTGGGATGAAACCTACTTGGTCAGGATGGATGATTGTTTTGATGTGTTCTTGGATTCGGTTAGCAAGAACTTTATTGAGGATTTTTGCATCAATATTCATAAGGGATATTGGTCTGAAGTTTTCTATCTTTGTTGGGTCTTTTTGTGGTTTAGGTATCAGAGTAATTGTGGCTTCATAGAATGAGTTGGGTAGAGTAGCTTCTGTTTCTATTTTGTGGAATAGTTTGTGAAGAACTGGGATTAGATCTTCTTTGAAGGTCTGATAGAACTCTGCAGTAAACCCATCTGGTCCTGGGCTTTTTTTGGTTGGGAGACTATTAATTACTGCTTCTATTTCTTTGGGGGATATAGGGCTGTTTAGATCATTAACCTGATCTTGATTCAACTTTGGTACCTGGTATCTGTCTAGGAACTTCTCCATTTCATCCAGGTTCTCCAGTTTTGTTGAGTATAGCCTTTGGTAGAAGGATCTGATGGTGTTTTGGATGTCTTCAGGATCTGTTGTTATGTCTCCTTTTTCATTTCTGATTTTGTTAATTAGGATGCTTTCCCTGTGCTCTCTAGTGAGTCTGGATAAGGGTTTATCTATCTTTTGATTTTCTCAAAGAACCAGCTCCTTGATTGGTTGATTCTTTGAATAGTTCTTCTTGTTTCCACTTGGTTGATTTCGCCCCTGAGTTTGATTATTTCCTGCCGTCTACTCCTCTTGGGTGAGTTTGCTTCCTTTTGTTCTAGTGCTTTTAGGTGTGTTGTCAAGTTGCTAATGTGTGCTCTCTCTAGTTTCTTTTTGGAGGCACTCAGAGCTATGAGTTTTCCTCTTAGAAATGCTTTCATTGCGTCCCATAAGTTTGGGTATGTTGTGGCTTCATTTTCATTGAACTCTAAAAAGTCCTTAATTTCTTTCTTTATTTCTTCCTTGACCAAGGTATCATTGAGAAGAGTGTTGTTCAGTTTCCACGTGAAGGTTGGCTTTCTATTATTTATTTTGTTATTGAAGATCAGCCTTAGTCCATGGTGATCTGATAGGATGCATGGGACAATTTCAAAATTATTGTATCTGTTGAGGCCTGTTTTGTGACCAATTATGTGGTCAATTTTGGAGAAGGTACCCTGAGGTGCTGAGAAGAAGGTATATTCTTTTGTTTTAGGATAGAATGTTCTGTAGATATCTGTCAGATCCATTTGATTCATAACTTCTGTTAATTTCACTGTGTCCCTGTTTAGTTTCTGTTTCCATGATCTGTCCATTGGTGAAAGTGGTGTGTTGAAGTCTCCCACAATTATTGTATGAGGTGCAATGTGTGCTTTGAGCTTTACTAAAGTTTCTTTAATGAATGTGGCTGCCTTTGTATTTGGAGCATAGATATTCAGGATTGATAGTTCCTCTTGGAGGATTTTACTTTTGATGTGTATGAAGTGCCCCTCCCTGTCTTTTTTGATGACTTTGGGTTGGAAGTCAATCTTATCAGATATTAGAATGGCTACTCCAGCTTGTTTCTTCATAACATTTGCTTGGAAAATTGTTTTCCAGCCTTTCATTCTGAGGTAGTGTTTAGCTTTTTCTCTGAGATGAGTTTCCTGTAAGCAGCAAAATGTTGGGTCTTGTTTGTGTAGCCAGTTTGTTAGTCTATGTCTTTTTATCAGGGAGTTGAGTCCATTGATATTAAGAGATATTAAGGAAAAATAATTGTTGTTTCCTGTTATTTTTGTTGTTAAATTTGGCATTCTGTTCTTGTGGCTGTCTTCTTTTAGGTTTGTTGAGGGATTACCTTCTTGTTGTTTCTAGGGCGTGGTTCCTGTCCTTGTATTGGTTTTTTCCTGTTATTATTCTTTGAAGGGCTGGATTCTTGGAGAGGTAATGTGTGAATCTGGTTTTGTCGTGGAATACTTTGGTTTCTCCATCTATGTTAATTGAGAGTTTGGCTGGGTATAGTAGCCTGGACTGGAATTTGTGTTCTTTTAGTGTCTGTATAACATCTGTCCAGGATCTTCTAGCTTTCATAGTCTCTGGTGAAAAGTCTGGTGTAATTCTGATAGGCTTGCCTTTATATGTTACTTGGCCTTTTTCTCTTACTGCTTTTAGTATTCTATCTTTATTTAGTGCATTTGTTGTTCTGATTATTATGTGTTGGGAGGTCTTTCTTTTCTGGTCCAGTCTATTTGGAGTTCTGTAGGCTTCTTGTATGTTCATGGGCATCTCTTTCTTTAGGTTTGGGAAGTTTTCTTCTATAATTTTGTTGAAGATGTTTGCTGGTCCTTTGAGTTGAAAATCTTCATTCTCATCCACTCCTATTATCCATAGGTTTGGTCTTCTCATTGTGTCCTGTATTTCTTGGATTTTTTGAGTTAGGATCTTTTTGCGTTTTACATTTTCCTTGATTGTTGTGCCGATGTTCTCTATGGAATCTTCTGCACCTGAGATTCTCTCTTCCATCTCTTGTATTTTGTTGCTGATGCTCATATCTATGGTTCCAGATTTCTTTCCTAGGGTTTCTATCTCCAGTGTTGCCTCATTTTGGGTTTTCTTTATTGTGTCTACTTCCCTTTTTAGGTCTAGTATGGTTTTGTTCATTTCCATCATCTGTTTGGATGTGTTTTCCTGTTTTTCTTTAAGGACTTCTACCTGTTTGGTTGTGTTATCCTGTTTTTCTTTAAGGACTTCTACCTGTTTGATTGTGTTATCCTGTTTTTCTTTAAGGACTTGTAACTCTTTGGCCATGTTCTCCTGTAATTCTTTAAGTGAGTTATTAAAGTCCTTCTTGATGTCCTCTACCATCATCATGAGATATGCTTTTAGATCCGTGTCTAGCTTTTCCAGTGTGTTGGGGTGCCCTGGACTGGGCGAATTGGGAGTACTGGGTTCTGATGATGGTGAGTGGTCTTGGTTTCTGTTAGTAAGATTATTATGTTTACCTTTCGCCATCTGGTAATCTCTGGGGTTAGTTGTTATCGTTGTCACTGTTTAAAGATTGGAGCAGACTCTGTGTTCTAATCACCAGAAGTCTTAAGATCCTGTGGCGGGTGTTGTGGGTAGCTGGCAAGTGTCAGCCGAACCTGCGCCCTAGCTACCCCAGAGCTATTCTGACCGGAAGAGGCTTGTGACTCCACTCAGGCCGGATTACTGCCTCCCCAACCAAAGCAGTCTCAGGTCCCGCGTGATTGGACTGGAGCAGATGCTGTGTTCCACTCACCCGAAGTCTCAAAATCCTGTGGCGGGTGTCGTGGATAGCTGGCGGGTGTCAGCCGACCCTGCGATCTAGCTACTCCGGTGCTGGTCCGGCCAGAAGAGCCAGTGTGAATTTTTAATTTTCCACGTTTTTAAGTTTTTTTCGTCATATTCTGGGTCCCACTATGTGATTTTCTCATTTTCCACGATTTTCAAGTTTTTTTGAAATTTTGGGTCCTACAGTTTGATTTTCTCATTTTCCAATTTTTTCAGATTTTCTCGCCATATTCGGGGATCTTCAGTGTGACTTTTTAATTTTATACTTTTTTCAGGGTTTCTCGCCATATTCTGGGTCCTACAGCATGTATTTTTAATTTTTCACGTTTTTCAGGGTTTCTCGGCATATTCTGGTTCCTACAGTGTGATTTTCTCATTTTCCACCTTTTTCATTTTTTCTCTGCAATTCTGGTTCCTACAGTGTGAATTTTTAATTTTCTACTTTTTTCATGGTTTCTCGCCATATTCTGGGTCCTACAGTGTGATTTTTCTCATTTCCACGATTTTCAGGTTTTCTTGCCATATTCCAGTTCCTTCAGTGTGAATTTTTAATTTTCCACGTTTTTCAGTGTTTCAAGCCATATTCTGGATAATACAGTGTGAATTTTTAATTTTCCACTTTTTTCATGGATTCTAGCCATATTCTGGGTCCGACAGTGTGAATTTTTAATTTTCACGTTCTTCAGTATTTCTCGGCAAATTCTGGGTCCTGCAGTGTATGTTCTCATTTTCCATTTTATTCAAGTTTTTTCATAATTCTGGGTCCTACAGTGTGATTTTCTCATTTTCCAACTTTTTGAGGTTTTCTGGGCATATTCTGGGTCCTACAGTGTGAATTTTTAATGTTCCACGTTTTTCAAGGTTTCTTGCCATATTTTGGTCCTTACAGTGTGAATTTTTAATTTCCACATTTTTCAATGTTTCTCACCATATTCTGGTTCCTACAGTGTGAATATTTAATTTTCCATGTTTTTCATGTTTTCTTGCCATATTCTGGGTCCTTCAGTGTGAGTTTTTTTCATTTTCCTCGTTTTTCATGTTTTCTTGCCATATTCCGGGTCCTTCAGTTTGAATTTTTAATTTTAAACGTTTTTAAGTTTTTTCGTCATATTCTGGGTCCTACAGTGTGATTTTCTCATTTTCCAACTTTTTCAGTTTTCTTGGCATATTCTGGGTCCTACATTGTGAATTTTTAATTTCCAAAGTTTTTCAAGGTTTCTTGCCATATTCAGTTCCTAAAGTGTAAATTTTTAATTTTCCCCGTTTTTCAGTGCTTCTTGCCATATTCCGTGTCAGGCAGTGTGAATTTTTAATTTTCCACGTTTTTCAGATTTTTTCGTCATATTCTGGGTCCTACACTGTGAATATTTAATTTTCCATATTTTTCAGTTTTTCTTGCCATATTCCAGGTCCTTCAGTGTGAATTTTTAATTTTTCACGTTTTTCAAGGTTTCTTGCCATGTTCTGTTCTGACAGTGTGAATTTTTATTTTCCACGTCTTTCACTGTTTCCTACCATATTTTAGGACTTGCAGTGTGAATTATTAATTGTCCACGTTTTTCATGGTTTCTTGCCATATTCTGATTCCGACAGTGTGAATTTTTAATTTTCACGTTTTTCAGGGTTTCTCGGCATGTTCTGGGTCCTGCAGTGTGATTTTCTCATTTTCCACCTTTTTCAGGTATTCTCGCCATATTTGGGGTCCTTCAGTGTGAATTATGTTTTTCTACTTTTTTCAGGGTTTCTCCCCATATTCTGGGTCCTACAGCGTGTATTTTTAATTTTCAACGTTTTTCAGGGTTTCTCACCATATTCTGGGTCCTACAATGTGATTTTCTCATTTATGACGTTTTTCAAGTTTTTTTCCCAATTCTGGGTCCTACAGTGTGATTATTCTCATTTTCCACCTTTTTCAGGTTTTCTCGCCATATTCAGGGTCCTTCAGTTTGAATTTTTAATTTTCTACTTTTTTCAGGGATTCTCGCCATATTCTGGGACCTTCAGTGTGAGTTTTTAATTTTCCTCGTTTTTCAGGTTTTATCGCCATATTCGGGGTCCTTCAGTGTGAATTTTTAATTTTCCACTTTTTTTCAGGTTTTTTCATCATATTCTGGGTATAACTGTGATTTTCTCATTTCCACGTTTTTCAGGTGTTCTTGCTGTTTTCCAGGTCCTTCAGTGTGAATTTTTATTTTCCACGTTTTTCAGGTTTTTTCGTCATATTTTGGGTCCTAAAGTGTGATTTTCATATTTCCACGTTTTTCAGGTTTTCTTGCCATATTCCAGGTCCTTCAGTTTGAATTTTTAATTTTCCACGTTTTTCAGTATTTCTCACCATATTCTAGGTAATATAGTGTGAATTTTTAATTTTTTACTTTTTTCAGGGTTTCTCGTCATTTTCTGGGTCCTACAGCGTGTATTTTTAATTTTCCACGTTTTCAGGGTTTCTCAGCATATTCTGGGTCCTGCCGTGTTATTTTCTCATTTTCCACCTTTTTCAGGTTTTCTCGCCATATTCGGGGTCCTTCAGTGTGAATTTTTAATTTTCTACTTTTTCAGGGTTTCTCGCCATATTCTGGGTCCTTCAGTGTGAGTTTTTAATTTTCCTCGTTTTTCAGGTTTTCTCGCCATATTCGGTGTCCTACAGTGTGTATTTTTAATTTTCCTAATTTTTCAGGTTTTCTTGCCTTATTCTTGGTCCTTCAGCATGAATTTTTTATTTTCCACGTTTTTCAGGTTTTTTAGTCATATTCTGGGTTGTAGAGTGTGATTTTCTCATTTTCCAATTTTTTCAATTTTTTTCACATTAATGTGTCCTACAGTGTGATTTTCTCATTTTCCAACTTTTTAAGGTTTTCTAGCCATATTTGGGGTCCTTCAGTGTGAGTTTTTACTTTACTAATTTTTTCAGGGTTTCTCGATATATTCTGGGTCCTACAACGTGTATTTTTAATTTTCCACATTTTTAGGGTTTCTCGGCATATTCTGGGTCCTACAGTGTGGTTTTCTCATTTTCGACGTTTTTCAAGTTTTTTTGCAAATCTGGGTCCTACAGTGTGATTATACTCATTTTCCACCTTTATCAGGTTTTCTCCCTATATTCTGGGTCCTACAGTATGAGTTTTGAATTTTCCTCGTTTTTCAGGTTTTCTCACCATATTCCGGGTCCTTCAGTGTGAATTTTTAATTTTCCACGTTTTTCAATTTTTTTCGTAATTCTGGGTCCTATAGTGTAATTTTCTCATTTTCCACTTTTTTCAGGTTTTCTTGCCATATTTGAGGTCCTTATGTGTGACTTTGTAATTTTCTACTTTTTTCAGTGTTTCTCACCATATTCTGGGTCCTACAGTGTGATTTTGTCATTTTTGACGTTTTTCAAGTTTTTTTTTCGCAATTCTGGGTCCTACAGTGTGTTTATTCTCATTTTTCACCTTTTTCAGGTTTTCTTGCCATATTCGGGGTCCTTCAGTATGAATTTTTAATTTTCTACTTTTTTCAGGTTTTCTCGCCATATTTGGGGTCCTTCATTGTGAGTTTTTAAGTTTTTACTTTTTCCAGGGTTTTTGGCCATATTCTGGGTCCTACAGAATGTATTTTTAATTTTGCACGTTTTCCAGGGTTTCTTGGCATATTCTGGGTCCTACAGTGTGATTTTCTCATTTTCGACTTTTTTCATGTTTTTTTTTTTCACAATTCTGGGTCCTACAGTCTGAGTATTCTCATTTTCCACCTTTTTCAGGTTTTCTCGCCATATAAGGAGTCCTTCAGTGTGAGTTTTTAATTTTCCTCGTTTTTCAGGTTTTCTCGCCATATTCTGGGTCCTTCAGTGTGAATTTTTAATTTTCCACTTTTTCAGGTTTTTTTGTCATATTCTGGGTCCTACAGTTTGATTTTCTCATTTCCACGTTTTTCAGATTTTCTTGCCATATTCCAGGTCCTTCAGTGTGAATTTTTAATTTTCCACGTTTTTCAGTTTTTCTCGCCATATTATTGGTAATACAGTGTGAATTTTTAATTTTCCACTTTTTTCATGGTTTCTTGCCATAATCTGTGTCCGACAGTGTGAATTTTTAATTGTCACGTTTTTCAGGGTTTCTCGGCATATTCTGGATCCTGCAGTGTGATGTTCTCATTTCCACGTTTTTCAAGTTTTTTCGCAATTCTGTGTCCTACAGTGTGATTTTCTCATTTTCCACCTTTTTCAGGTTTTCTTGCCATATTCGGTGTCCTTCAGTTTGAGTTTTTAATTTTCCTCGTTTTTCAGGTTTTCTCGCCATTTTCTGGGTCCTTAATTGTCAATTTTTAATTTTCCACGTTTTCAGGTTTTCTCGCCATATTCTGGGTCCTTCAGTTTGAGTTTTTAATTTTCATGGTTTTTCAGGTTTTCTCGCCATTTTCTGGGTCCTTAAGTGTGAATTTTTAATTTTCCACGTTTTCAGGTTTTTTCGTTGAAAGACTCCAAAACTCCCAAAGGGAGGCACTTACTCAAGCCTCGGGTCAGCCGCGCACCCAAGAAGACACTGAGACCGGTACTTAAGATGTATAGAGAGTAAGATTTAATACAGCAACGACAAGAAAGCACATAAAAGCACATATACCAGATATCTGGGGTCGGATCTCATGCAGCCTGCAAGGTGCAGAGGAGATTCGGCAATTAGCTCAAACTTTTCACAAGCTTTTATAGGAAATAGCCAGGTAAAAAGTACAAGTTTTACGTCACCAAGGTGTTCTGCCAAGGGGCTTTACATAACCAAGGGGTCGTGTCCTATATTTTGGCAATGTACTCGATCTATTGGAACATTACCAGGAGGCCCCTATCTCAAAAATGTTCTTGGCATAGTCTTCAGTTGGGAGGGGTAGGACTAGGTTTTTTCCAGGAGACCCCTTATCTAAAAAATGTTCCTGGAGCAGTTTCCAATTGGGAGGGGGTACCTTGGGGTAAAAAGTTCAGGAGTGCTCCGGGAACTATCTCTGGATGGGAGGGGTAAGAGAACTCTGAGCTGAAGAGTTCATGGAGAGTTCAGGTGTCCAGTAATTTCACTCTTTCATTAACTCTTTCATTCCCCCCTTCTTTTAGGGACAAGCTCTAATCTTAGAGCTGGGTACCGGCTTCCTGAAGGACCCGATATTGTTGCCTTAATACCATAACTTGCACTGTATTTATTCTTTCTCTGACAAAAGCCACTAACTTATTAAGAATGCAGGGGCCGAGAGTGAGCAAAAGCATAAGTATAATTAAGGGTCCTGCTATGGAGGAGAGGAGAGTGGTAAGCCAAGGGGACTTATTAAACCAGCTTTCGAACCATCCTTGTTGGCTTTCTCTCTCTCTTTTACGCATATCTAGGCGTTCTCTAAGTCTGGCCATAGAGTCTTTGATTACTCCTGAATGATCAACATAAAAACAACATTCTTCTTTTAGGGCAGCACAAAGTCCTCCTTCTTTAAGGAACAATAAGTCTAATCCCCTCCTATTTTGCAGCACTACTTCAGACAGGGAAGTTAAAGATTCTTCTAATTTAGTTATAGACTGTTCTATAGTTCTAATATCAATGTCCATAGCTGTACGTAATTCTTCATAGTATTGGGGGGTCTGAATTAA
Organism: Mus caroli; assembly: GCF_978045245.1. Classification (NCBI taxonomy): domain Eukaryota; kingdom Metazoa; phylum Chordata; class Mammalia; order Rodentia; family Muridae; genus Mus; species Mus caroli. The sequence continues at coordinate 14,057 of NW_028228143.1, read as the reverse complement.
GGCAGCGGTCCCTGTACCTACTCTTGCTGCTACTCCCAATCCCAAAAGTACTGCCAGGGTTAAGGTAATGGGCTCTCTTCTCCAACGGACCCGATGATCAAACTTATCTAAAAAGGAGCTATCATCATGATACAGGAGTCTAGGAATAAGCTGAACTAAAATGCAGAAGTCTTTGGAACTATTAAAAACAGATAGAGATACACAAGGAGTGAGACCGGTATTGCAAGCCCATACTGTGTCTATGGGAGGCACCAGATACTGACCACTTTTGCTAGGCTGGATGTTCTGGGTCTGATTACAAATGTGCCGTTTATCCTGAGGCGCCTGGCCTAAACAGAGTCCACTTCCTGAAACTGCTTCCAGAGTCAGCTTTCTGTTTTCTCCCCAAAGGCATTGAGAATGATCTGAAGTAGTATTATAAGTCCTGATCTGAGCAATTCCTTCATAATAAGGGGGCCTAGAGTCATAGCATAACCAACATGATTGAGTCATATTAGGATTAGTCCTATTCAACACTAAAAAAGCTCCTTGAACTAGACTGACCAGACGGCTTTTTGTATCTAGGGGCGGTGGGGAAACTAAGGTCGATAGGGAAGGTCTCACTGTTAGCCTGATTGTAAAAATGAACCCAGGGTCTCTCGGTGGACTGGATACACGCCAACCCCACTTATTTCCTTTAAGCCAACTTAAACGATTTTGTTTTCCTTTTTCAGTGAATTTTATAAGTAGGGGGTTGCAGTATTTACCTTTGCATGGTCCTGGGGGGCTGTTTTCAGTAGCACACCCATAAGCTCCTATGGCGGCCTCATTTGGATGGAGGTCGCCATAGTTTGGATATTTATGGGGATCTCTTTCTCCTTGATATGGCTTATCATAACCACTACCTCGTTTTACCGTGATTAGATCCCAGTCAGAGGAAGGCTTCCAGTAGGCATCCCCTGTCGTTTCACATGTCCATTTGCCACAGAAATAATCTGATGCCCCCCCACATTTTTGTTGAAGCTCTTTGTTTTGACCCTGACCAGGGCAAACATAAAACTGTGCAGCTCTAAGATTAGCTCGGTAGAACTGCCCTGAACACCCATACATGTTCCCTATTCCACCTGAAACACACCGCTGTTCAGGGGGTGGGTTACTAAGATCAGTATGGTCAGGGAGGTCCCAATTGGGAGATCCTGCTACTAACTTACAAATGTCAGGTGTGAGATCAGGCCACCAAGTCCAAGGGGGATGTGCTGCAGTGATTGCCCATACAATGTTTCCCTCCCCATTAAGCACTTCCCATGACTGTTGAATCGGGGCAAGAGGGTTGTCGTTCCCTAGGCTTAGGGTGGCCCCCACGACACAAACGAAGTTTAAGAGGATTGTCAGTAGTTGCCACCGTCCAGTTGTCTTCATGGTTGCCTCTACCCTGGCTAGGAGCCTTCTTGACGTGGGAGGCGTGGAGTTGTTAACAGTATCAGATATGGTCCTTTCCACCGAGGCTCAAGAGTGCCGGTGCGATGTCATCTGACAAGGACCGAACTGCTGTAGTCTCAGGTGCATGAGCTTCTTTGATCTGGTCCCAGATCTGTGTTCTGACAACCTCCAAGGCCTTTAAATGGGTAAACAGAGGAGAGGGTGAGAAAGAGTCAACACAGGGATCCAATATCCTGCTAGACTCAGTCAAAGAAGTAAAACGTCCAGGTGTGTTTCGGACTCTGAGAAGCACAAAGGGAAGGAGGGTCACCCAGTCTTTACCGCCAGTCTCAATAACTAATTTAGTTAGGGTCTGGGCATGACGCAGGTGCACGTAGATCAGATCTCTGGCTGGAACTGGTGAGATGTCCTTGGGATATCCAGCTCGTTCACTGTAACCAGTTGTGACCAGACTTTTTTTCTGTACCACCTGCAAGCCCTTTTAACTTAGCATACAGAGCATTAATAACAACATAGGTTTAAACACATCATTTGAGACTATGATGGGCATAGGAGTTTCATAAAGGATCTTAAACAGAGTAAAACTGAATCAAGAGATAGGACATAGGGAAGGAACACCAAGTCCATGCCAGTCTCCACGATTAATTTTGTCAAGGTCTGTCTTAGAGTTTTAAACTAATTTTTATCTATTTTGAGCTCTGAGGTCTATACACACAATGTAATTTTTATTTGACCTCTAAATGCTTGGCCACACCCTGACTTACCTGGGCAACTATTGCTTTTGGCACTCTGAACCTTGGAAAAAAATTTTCTTTAATAGTCTTCTTGATGACTATGTGAGCAGTATCATTTATCCATATTGAGAACGTCTTTTTCTGCAGATGTCAACAGCTTTCTTTGTCTGCATATTGTTCCATACAGTGGCAAAAGCATACCCGCTGTCAGTGTCATTTATAAAGCTTGTATCAAAACCACAAGTTCAGCTTTTTGGGCTGAAGTCTCTTTAGGGAGGCTGCTGGCCTAGATCACCTGCTTTTTGTCCACTGCTGCACTGCTGTCCCCGCCTTCCGCTTACCTTTAACCATGAGGCTACTGCCATCCGTGTAGGGTAAAAGGCTTAGTCAGATCTGGCAAAGCCAGAGCGGGGGCTGCAAGCAAGGCTGCCTTTATGCTGTCAAAGGCTTTTTGGTGTTCCTCAGTCCAGGTGAATGGGACTTTTTCTTTAGTCCAGAATCTGCAAAAGCCCACCGTTCCCAGGAACTCACGTGGCGCGGGGTGGTGGGGGTTGGGATCAGCATCACAGCCTTTTCCTTGGCTTCGGTGAGCCACCGCTTTCCGTCGTCGGCACCTCGGTACGACATAGCTGAGCTTTCTTGGCTGATACCCGGTACCCAAACTCACCCAGTTCATTCAGGAGCTTCTAGGAGGGCCAGAATTTCTTCTTTGTCTTTGATGTCTCTGCCTTCAGCCAACCGCAGGGCTTGGGTTAGCGCCAAGAGTTCATGTTTTCCAGAGCATTAGTCAGCCATCGGTCAGGGGGCTGAACCACACTTTTAGGGCATGTGCCAAGTTTTGTCTCAGAGTCAGTTTATCTGCGTCCTTGACCAGAAGCCACTATGTGCAGACAAGCAGGTCATCTTACAGTCACCAGGTCTAATTTTCACAAGTATGCCACCGGTCTTTTTCAGGGTCCCAATTTCTGAGTAAGAACCTCTTTGGCAATACTTTTGTTCTCAGTCACATCTAGGAGTCCCAAAGTTAGGGACAACATTAGGGCAGTCTCAATAGCATCTAAGGCCATCCAAGGTTGTTCTTTATTTTTTATACGAAGGGCTGTTTATCTTTTTAATTCAGCAAAACCTGGAATCCACAGTTTGCAAAGGCCTGCAGTGTCCAGGAACCTTTTAAACTTGCTTTGCATTAGTCAGTGGAGGAATATGAAAACACAGTCTCTTTTTAGCTGCTTCAACAGGTAGACTACCGGTCTCTTTTAAGGACTCAGCTTCTGTGTTAGCACCCCTTCTTCTATCTCTTTATTTTTAGCCACGAACAGGTGAAGGGTTTTGTCTTGAGGATGGGGGGGCTCCTCTTCTTTTTGTTAGGACAGTCTCTCACCCAGTGTTCTTCTTTTTCAACAGCAAACACTCTGATCTTTAGCCAAAAGCTTTCTTTTTTTGTTGCCAGGTACTAAGTTTTCTAGTCTCCCTGACTTTTGTGACCAGCAGTTCATTTCTCTTATCTTTTTTGAAAATTTTCTGGCTCCCTATTTCTTACAGATCATCTCTAAGTGCTAGTATTATTAGCAAGTATCACTGTGCTAAGTTCTAATCTTTGTCATTTATCTCTCTTTGCTCCTGTTTCTTAACTGCAATGGATCTAATTATTACATCTATATTCTGTCACTTAACTTTTTCATAGTTTACCTCTTTTTACTGTTAACCTATTTCTTTTGAGTCTGCTGAAGCTTTGCTCTCAATTCTTCTTTGCAGACCTCTATCTTTCTCTTAACTTTTGTAACTTTTCATAACCTAGGTCAGATTGATGGGACATTTTCTAGTCCCACAGACATGAGACCCTCAACAGAGCCTGGCAGTCAGGTGCTCCTTACCTTGTATGTCTCCCTCACCGGAGCTTAGAACAAACTCACACAGCTCAGGGCAGTGCCTGAGAAGAGAAAACACATGGGGCAGAGAAGGGAGTGTAGCTCTTACATCTGGCTGCACACTGATATCTCAAAATGAACACAATTTTTTCTGTTTACAAGAGACAGGATACAGGGGGCAGGAGAATGAGCCCTTCTCCCACCCAAGAGGCAGGCAAAGGCTGAAAACAAACCCTTTGATGCGAAGAGCCCAGAGCGGAGTCTCCGCTGCGCGCCGGAATGCGGTGTAAACTCCTGGGAGTGGCAAACAAACGCTGGCAGGCAGGCAGAGGCAGCAATTTAACTATTTAACTACCTGATAGACGCCCTGTGCTCTCTGCACTGTCTTTGGGGAGGGAGCACGCAGTCAGGCAGGCACAAGGGAGTGCGGGTAGACTCTGGGGGGGCCAAAGGAGGGACGGCGGCTGTAGTCGGCCCCTCCCCAGCTGTGGCAGGCTTCACGGCCACTCCGGGACCGGCAGGCGGCCGCACTCACCACCAGCATAACTGCGCCGCCAAAGCCGGCTCTGCATCTAGGTTCTCTTTTGAACAGCCTGGGGCTCCCCAGCCGAGTGCGGACCGTGTGCTGCCCCTGTCGGCCGGTGGCAGCTGGTCTTGCCCCACGATGGCCCCGCAGCCAGGCTGGCCGGCGCTGCCTGCCCGCTGCGAGCCGCTGGCACTGCCTCGCCGAGAGCGCGGTGGGCAAGACCGGCCTGATGGTTCTTTTTTCTCTTTTTTTTTTTTTTAAAACCTTTGCTGACAAATTCTGTCCTGACGTCAGTCCAAGTCTACAGTCGACAAAGGGTTAACACACACACACACACACACACACACAGTCTTTCATGTGGCCACAAACAAGCACACTCGTCCAAGCCTGGACTTACACAACCAGCCAAACACTTTTTTCTGACGGGGTCGGATTCTACATTGACTCTTTTTCCTGATAGGGGTGGGATTCCACATCCACTCCCGCTCTGGCAGAGAGAACACTCTCTCTCTCTTTCACTCTGCCAGGCAACAGCCAGGTCTTTTTGACTGTTCTGTACCCTGGGCACTCCTTCCAGGGTCTCCCTTGGAACATCTCTTTTGGGGTGCGGACCGTGAGGCCATAGACAGTCGTCCTCTCACAGCCACTGTCAGAATAAACCCACAACCTCAGAATACACAAATGCAGCAGTTCCACACCTACACACCCAGCAGACCGTCCCATTTCTAGAATAATAGCAGACACGAGAGCAGACACGAGACTCAGACAAAAAGAAACCAAAAACAGCGGCGACTTCCCGTCGCCCACAGGCACAGATTCAGATGGCCTTTCCAAGGCCGGCCGGCTTAGACCTTCCACCTAAGTGATGGTCTCTCGGCCTTCAGAGGGGTCCGCCAAGCGTCCTTGACCCTCCCCTTGTCTTCCTGGGGCGTCCCCCAGGGCGATCGGACGGTGGGCACCAGACACGTCTGTCCTACCCACCCCCGTGCTCTCTATTGAGACCTGCTTGGTCTCCAGTCAGATGGCCTCTCCCAGGCCCACAGTCCCGGAGCACGGTCTCTGGTGCTCGTACTGAGCACAGAGCGTCACGCAAACCCAAAACAGCGATCGCACCAGATACAGATTCGGATGGCCTCTCCCAGGCCCACAGTAAACAGAACACAGACACTAGACCAAAGCAGAACAGTAAATCCTACTTCTGAGCGGGTCCAGGACTTCTGGGTAAACGCGCTGATTCCCGGCCAATGCACCAAATGAAAGACTCCAAAACTCCCAAAGGGAGGCACTTACTCAAGCCTCGGGTCAGCCGCGCACCCAAGAAGACACTGAGACCGGTACTTAAGATGTATAGAGAGTAAGATTTAATACAGCAACGACAAGAAAGCACATAAAAGCACATATACCAGATATCTGGGGTCGGATCTCATGCAGCCTGCAAGGTGCAGAGGAGATTCGGCAATTAGCTCAAACTTTTCACAAGCTTTTATAGGAAATAGCCAGGTAAAAAGTACAAGTTTTACGTCACCAAGGTGTTCTGCCAAGGGGCTTTACATAACCAAGGGGTCGTGTCCTATATTTTGGCAATGTACTCGATCTATTGGAACATTACCAGGAGGCCCCTATCTCAAAAATGTTCTTGGCATAGTCTTCAGTTGGGAGGGGTAGGACTAGGTTTTTTCCAGGAGACCCCTTATCTAAAAAATGTTCCTGGAGCAGTTTCCAATTGGGAGGGGGTACCTTGGGGTAAAAAGTTCAGGAGTGCTCCGGGAACTATCTCTGGATGGGAGGGGTAAGAGAACTCTGAGCTGAAGAGTTCATGGAGAGTTCAGGTGTCCAGTAATTTCACTCTTTCATTAACTCTTTCATCGTCATATTCTGGGTCCTACAGTGTGCTTTTCTCACTTCCACGTTTTTCAGGTTTTCTTGCCATATTCCAGGTCCTTCAATGTGAATATTTAATTTTCCACGTTTTTCAGTGTTTCTCGCCATATTCTGGGTCTGAAAGTGTGAATTTTTTATTTTCACGTTTTTTAGGGTTTCTTGGCATATTCTGGTTCCTACAGTGTGATTTTCTCTTTTAAAATTTTTTCAGGTTTTCTTGCCATATTCCAGGTCTTTCAGTGTGAATTTTTAAATTTCCACGTTTTTCATGGTTTCTTGCCATATTCTGGGTCTGACAGTGTGAATTTTTAATTTTCCACTTTTCAGGGTTTCTCTCTATATAATGGGTCCTACAATGTGATTTTCTCATTTTTGAAGTTTTTCATGTTTTTTGCAATTCTGGGTCCTGCAGTGTGATTAATCTCATTTTCCAACTTTTTCAGGTTTTCTCGCCATATTCGGGGTCCTTCCGTGTGAGTTTTTAATTTTCAAAGTTTTTCAGGGTTCTTCGCCATATTCTGGGTCCTACAGTGTGATTATTCTCATTTCCCACCTTTTTCTGTTTTTCTTGCCATATTCGGGGTCCTTCAGTGTGAATTTTTAATTTTCTAATTTTTTCAGGTTTACTTGCCATATTCTGGGTCCTTCAGTGTGAGTTTTTAATTTTCCTTGTTTTTCAGGTTTTCTTGCCATATTCAGGGTCCTTCAGTGTGAATTTTTAATTTTCCATTTTTTCATGGTTTCTTGCCATATTCTGGGTATGACAGTGTGAATTTTTAATTTTCACGTTTTTCAGGGTTTCTCGGCATTATCTGGGTCCTACCATGTGATTTTCTCATTTTCGACTTTTTTCATGTTTTTTTTGCAATTCTTTGTCCTGCAGTGTGATTATTCTCATTTTCTACCTTTTTCAGGTTTTCTCGCCATTTTCGGTGTCCTTCAGTGTGAGTTTTTGATTTTCTACTTTTTTCAGGATTTCTCGCCATATTCTGGGTCCTATAGAATGTATTTTTAATTTTCTACGCTTTTCAGGGTTTCTTGCCATATTCTGGGTCCTAGAGTGAGATTTTCTCAATTATGAACTTTTTCAAGTTTTTTCGCAAATCTGGGTCCTACAGTGTGATTATTTTCATTTTCCACCGTTTTCAGGCTTTCTCGCCATATTTTGGATCCTATAGTATGTATTTTTAATTTTCCACGTTTTCAGGGTTTCTCAACATATTCTGGGACCTACAATGTGATTTTATCATTTTCAACTTTTTTCAAGTTTTTTCGCAATTCTGGGTCCTACAGTGTGATTATTTTCATTTTCCACCATTTTCAGGTTTTCTCACCATATTCAGGGTCCTTCAGTGTGAATTTTTAATTTTCTACTTTTTTCAGGTTTTCTGTCCTATTCAGGGTCCTTCAGTGTGAGTTTTTAATTTTCCTCATTTTTCAGGTTTTCTATCCATATTCTGGGTCCTTCAGTTTGAATTTTTAATTTTCCACGTTTTTCAGGTTTTTTCGTCATATTCAGGGTCCTACAGTGTGATTTTCTCATTTCCACGTTTTTCCGGTTTTCTTGCTATAGCCCAGGTCCTTCAGTGTGAATTTTTAATTTTCCTTGTTTTTCAGTATTTCTCACCATCTTCTGGGTAATACAGTGTGAATTTTAATTTTCCACTTTTTTCTTGGTTTCTCGCCATATTAAGTCTCAGACACTGTGAATTTTTAATTTTCACGTTTTTCAGTGCTTCTCGGTATATTCTGGGTCCTGCAGTGTGATTTTCTCTTTTTCCACGTTTTTCAATTATATTCGTAATTCTTGATCCTACAGTGTGATTTTCTCATTTTCCACCTTTTTCAGGATTTCTCGCCATATTTTGGGTCCATCATTGTGAGTTTGTAATTTTCTACTTTTTTCAGGGTTTCTCGCCATATTCTGGGTACTACATCGTGTATTTTTAATTTTCCACGTTTTCAGGGTTTCTCTGCATATTCTGGGTCCTACAGTGTGATTTTCTCATTTTCGACAATTTTCAAGTTTTTTCGCAATTCTGGGTCCTACAGGGTGACTATTCTCATTTTCCACCTTTTTCAGGTTTTCTTGCCATATTTGGTGTCCTTCATTGTGAATTTTTAATTTTCTACTTTTTTCAGGTTTTCTCGCCATATTCTGGGTCCTTAAGTGTGAGTTTTTAATTTTCCTCGTTTTTCAGGTTTTCTCACCATATTCCGGGTCCTTCAGTGTGAATTTTTAATTTTCCAAATTTTTCATGTTTTTTCCTCATATTCTGGGTCCTACAGTATATTTTTCTCATTTCGACGTTTTTCCGGTTTTCTTGCTATAGCCCAGGTCCTTCAGTGTGAATTTTTAATTTTCCTTGTTTTTCAGTATTTCTCACCATCTTCTGGGTAATACAGTGTGAATTTTTAATTTTCCACTTTTTTCATGATTTCTTGCCATATTAAGTCTCAGACACTGTGAATTTTTAATTTTCACGTTTTTCAGGGCTTCTCGGCATATTCTGGGTCCTGCAGTGTGTTTTTCTCTTTTTCCACGATTTTCAATTATATTCGTAATTCTTGATCCTACAGTGTGATTTTCTCATTTTCCACCTTTTTCAGGATTTCCCGCCATATTTTGGGTCCATCAGTGTGAGTCTGTAATTTTCTACTTTTTTCAGGGTTTCTCGCCATATTCTGGGTACTACATCGTGTATTTTTAATTTTCCACGTTTTCAGGGTTTCTCTGCATATTCTGGGTCCTACAGTGTGATTTTCTCATTTTCGACCTTTTTCAAGTTTTTTCGCAATTCTGGGTCCTACAGGGTGACTATTCTCATTTTCCACCTTTTTCAGGTTTTCTCGCCATATTTGGTGTCCTTCATTGTGAATTTTTAATTTTCTACTTTTTTCAGGTTTTCTCGCCATATTCTGGGTCCTTAAGTGTGAGTTTTTAATTTTCCTCGTTTTTCAGGTTTTCTCGCAATATTCCGGGTATTTCAGTGTGAATTTTTAATTTTCCTTGTTTTTCAGTATTTCTCACCATCTTCTGGGTAATACAGTGTGAATTTTTAATTTTCCACTTTTTTCATGGTTTCTCGCCATATTAAGTCTCAGACACTGTGAATTTTTAATTTTCACGTTTTTCAGGGCTTCTCGGCATATTCTGGGTCCTGCAGTGTGTTTTTCTCTTTTTCCACGATTTTCAATTATATTCGTAATTCTTGATCCTACAGTGTGATTTTCTCATTTTCCACCTTTTTCAGGATTTCTCGCCATATTTTGGGTCCATCAGTGTGAGTCTGTAATTTTCTACTTTTTTCAGGGTTTCTCGCCATATTCTGGGTACTACATCGTGTATTTTTAATTTTCCACGTTTTCAGGGTTTCTCTGCATATTCTGGGTCCTACAGTGTGATTTTCTCATTTTCGACCTTTTTCAAGTTTTTTCGCAATTCTGGGTCCTACAGGGTGACTATTCTCATTTTCCACCTTTTTCAGGTTTTCTCGCCATATTTGGTGTCCTTCATTGTGAATTTTTAATTTTCTACTTTTTTCAGGTTTTCTCGCCATATTCTGGGTCCTTAAGTGTGAGTTTTTAATTTTCCTCGTTTTTCAGGTTTTCTCGCAATATTCCGGGTATTTCAGTGTGAATTTTTAATTTTCCTTGTTTTTCAGTATTTCTCACCATCTTCTGGGTAATACAGTGTGAATTTTTAATTTTCCACTTTTTTCATGGTTTCTCGCCATATTAAGTCTCAGACACTGTGAATTTTTAATTTTCACGTTTTTCAGGGCTTCTCGGCATATTCTGGGTCCTGCAGTGTGTTTTTCTCTTTTTCCACGATTTTCAATTATATTCGTAATTCTTGATCCTACAGTGTGATTTTCTCATTTTCCACCTTTTTCAGGATTTCTCGCCATATTTTGGGTCCATCAGTGTGAGTCTGTAATTTTCTACTTTTTTCAGGGTTTCTCGCCATATTCTGGGTACTACATCGTGTATTTTTTAATTTTCCACGTTTTCAGGGTTTCTCTGCATATTCTGGGTCCTACAGTGTGATTTTCTCATTTTCGACCTTTTTCAAGTTTTTTCGCAATTCTGGGTCCTACAGGGTGACTATTCTCATTTTCCACCTTTTTCAGGTTTTCTCGCCATATTTGGTGTCCTTCATTGTGAATTTTTAATTTTCTACTTTTTTCAGGTTTTCTCGCCATATTCTGGGTCCTTAAGTGTGAGTTTTTAATTTTCCTCGTTTTTCAGGTTTTCTCGCAATATTCCGGGTATTTCAGTGTGAATTTTTAATTTTCCTTGTTTTTCAGTATTTCTCACCATCTTCTGGGTAATACAGTGTGAATTTTTAATTTTCCACTTTTTTCATGGTTTCTCGCCATATTAAGTCTCAGACACTGTGAATTTTTAATTTTCACGTTTTTCAGGGCTTCTCGGCATATTCTGGGTCCTGCAGTGTGTTTTTCTCTTTTTCCACGATTTTCAATTATATTCGTAATTCTTGATCCTACAGTGTGATTTTCTCATTTTCCACCTTTTTCAGGATTTCTCGCCATATTTTGGGTCCATCAGTGTGAGTCTGTAATTTTCTACTTTTTTCAGGGTTTCTCGCCATATTCTGGGTACTACATCGTGTATTTTTAATTTTCCACGTTTTCAGGGATTCTCTGCATATTCTGGGTCCTATAGTGTGATTTTCTCATTTTCGACCTTTTTCAAGTTTTTTCGCAATTCTGGGTCCTACAGGGTGACTATTCTCATTTTCCACCTTTTTCAGGTTTTCTCGCCATATTTGGTGTCCTTCATTGTGAATTTTTAATTTTCTACTTTTTTCAGGTTTTCTCGCCATATTCTGGGTCCTTAAGTGTGAGTTTTTAATTTTCCTCGTTTTTCAGGTTTTCTCGCAATATTCCGGGTATTTCAGTGTGAATTTTTAATTTTCCTTGTTTTTCAGTATTTCTCACCATCTTCTGGGTAATACAGTGTGAATTTTTAATTTTCCACTTTTTTCATGGTTTCTCGCCATATTAAGTCTCAGACACTGTGAATTTTTAATTTTCACGTTTTTCAGGGCTTCTCGGCATATTCTGGGTCCTGCAGTGTGTTTTTCTCTTTTTCCACGATTTTCAATTATATTCCTAATTCTTGATCCTACAGTGTGATTTTCTCATTTTCCACCTTTTTCAGGATTTCTCGCCATATTTTGGGTCCATCAGTGTGAGTCTGTAATTTTCTACTTTTTCAGGGTTTCTCGCCATATTCTGGGTACTACATCGTGTATTTTTAATTTTCCACGTTTTCAGGGTTTCTCTGCATATTCTGGGTCCTACAGTGTGATTTTCTCATTTTCGACCTTTTTCAAGTTTTTTCGCAATTCTGGGTCCTACAGGGTGACTATTCTCATTTTCCACCTTTTTCAGGTTTCTCGCCATATTTGGTGTCCTTCATTGTGAATTTTTAATTTTCTACTTTTTTCAGGTTTTCTCGCCATATTCTGGGTCCTTAAGTGTGAGTTTTTAATTTTCCTCGTTTTTCAGGTTTTCTCGCAATATTCCGGGTATTTCAGTGTGAATTTTTAATTTTCCTTGTTTTTCAGTATTTCTCACCATCTTCTGGGTAATACAGTGTGAATTTTTAATTTTCCACTTTTTTCATGGTTTCTCGCCATATTAAGTCTCAGACACTGTGAATTTTTAATTTTCACGTTTTTCAGGGCTTCTCGGCATATTCTGGGTCCTGCAGTGTGTTTTTCTCTTTTTCCACGATTTTCAATTATATTCGTAATTCTTGATCCTACAGTGTGATTTTCTCATTTTCCACCTTTTTCAGGATTTCCCGCCATATTTTGGGTCCATCAGTGTGAGTCTGTAATTTTCTACTTTTTTCAGGGTTTCTCGCCATATTCTGGGTACTACATCGTGTATTTTAATTTTCCACGTTTTCAGGGTTTCTCTGCATATTCTGGGTCCTACAGTGTGATTTTCTCATTTTCGACCTTTTTCAAGTTTTTTCGCAATTCTGGGTCCTACAGGGTGACTATTCTCATTTTCCACCTTTTTCAGGTTTTCTCGCCATATTTGGTGTCCTTCATTGTGAATTTTTAATTTTCTACTTTTTTCAGGTTTTCTCGCCATATTCTGGGTCCTTAAGTGTGAGTTTTTAATTTTCCTCGTTTTTCAGGTTTTCTCGCCATATTCCGGGTCCTTCAGTGTGAATTTTTAATTTTCCAAATTTTTCATGTTTTTTCCTCATATTCTGGGTCCTACAGTATATTTTTTCTCATTTCGACGTTTTTTCCGGTTTTCTTGCTATAGCCCAGGTCCTTCAGTGTGAATTTTTAATTTTCCTTGTTTTTCAGTATTTCTCACCATCTTCTGGGTAATACAGTGTGAATTTTTAATTTTCCACTTTTTTCATGATTTCTCGCCATATTAAGTCTCAGACACTGTGAATTTTTAATTTTCACGTTTTTCAGGGCTTCTCGGCATATTCTGGGTCCTGCAGTGTGTTTTTCTCTTTTTTCCACGATTTTCAATTATATTCGTAATTCTTGATCCTACAGTGTGATTTTCTCATTTTCCACCTTTTTCAGGTTTTCTCGCCATATTTGGTGTCCTTCATTGTGAATTTTTAATTTTCTACTTTTTTCAGGTTTTCTCGCCATATTCTGGGTCCTTAAGTGTGAGTTTTTAATTTTCCTCGTTTTTCAGGTTTTCTCGCAATATTCCGGGTATTTCAGTGTGAATTTTTAATTTTCCTTGTTTTTCAGTATTTCTCACCATCTTCTGGGTAATACAGTGTGAATTTTTAATTTTCCACTTTTTTCATGGTTTCTCGCCATATTAAGTCTCAGACACTGTGAATTTTTAATTTTCACGTTTTTCAGGGCTTCTCGGCATATTCTGGGTCCTGCAGTGTGTTTTTCTCTTTTTCCACGATTTTCAATTATATTCGTAATTCTTGATCCTACAGTGTGATTTTCTCATTTTCCACCTTTTTCAGGATTTCTCGCCATATTTTGGGTCCATCAGTGTGAGTCTGTAATTTTCTACTTTTTTCAGGGTTTCTCGCCATATTCTGGGTACTACATCGTGTATTTTTAATTTTCCACGTTTTCAGGGTTTCTCTGCATATTCTGGGTCCTACAGTGTGATTTTCTCATTTTCGACCTTTTTCAAGTTTTTTCGCAATTCTGGGTCCTACAGGGTGGACTATTCTCATTTTCCACCTTTTTCAGGTTTTCTCGCCATATTTGGTGTCCTTCATTGTGAATTTTTAATTTTCTACTTTTTTCAGGTTTTCTCGCCATATTCTGGGTCCTTAAGTGTGAGTTTTTAATTTTCCTCGTTTTTCAGGTTTTTTCGCAATATTCCGGGTATTTCAGTGTGAATTTTTAATTTTCCTTGTTTTTCAGTATTTCTCACCATCTTCTGGGTAATACAGTGTGAATTTTTAATTTTCCACTTTTTTCATGGTTTCTCGCCATATTAAGTCTCAGACACTGTGAATTTTTAATTTTCACGTTTTTCAGGGCTTCTCGGCATATTCTGGGTCCTGCAGTGTGTTTTTCTCTTTTTCCACGATTTTCAATTATATTCGTAATTCTTGATCCTACAGTGTGATTTTCTC